>NW_026012165.1:10969-14309 GCF_001458135.2 Marmota marmota marmota | reverse complement strand
GGTTTAGAATCAGGACTAGTAGTAGTGTTAACATTTGTGTTAATCTATGGATTTGGGTTAGGCCTAGGGTTAGCATTAGTTTTAGGGTTTGGCTTAAGGTAATGGATAGGGTAAGAGCTAGGTTTAGGGCTAGGGTTAGGGTTTGTGTTAGAGCTAGGATTAGGGTTAGGATTAAAGCTAGGGTTAGCACTCTGATTAAGGCCAGACTTGGGGTTAGGATAGAGCTAGGGTAAGGGCTACAGATAATTACAAACTAGGGTTATGATTATGGCTAGTTTGGGGGTTAGGTTTAGGGCTAGTCAAGTGTTAGGGTTAGGGTTATCATTAGTGTGATGTTTAGAGCTAGGGTTAGTGTTAGGGTCAGTGTCAGTGTTCGGGGGTAGTATTTGAGTTAGGGTTAGGGTTGAAGCCAGAATTATCACTAGGGTTAGATCTAGGGGTAGGGCAAATATTTGGTTTAGGTTAAGGGTTATTGTTAGGGCTAGGGCTAGGTTTTCGTTTAGGTCTAGGGATTGAATTTAGCCATATTTAGGATTAGCTTTGAATCTAGGTCTAGTGTTAGGCTTAAATATAGATACAGGGTTACTGCAGGGCTAGTTTTAGGGTTTCATTTAGGGTTAGGGTCAGGTTTAGACCTAGGATTAATTTTAGGGTAAGAATAAAGGTTAGGGTTAGGGTTAGTGCTAGAATGAGGGCTAAGGTTAGGACTAGTAATTCGGTTAGATTTTTAGTTAGACTAAGAAATAGGGTTATGACTAGGATTATCATGTGGGAAAGGGTTTGGCTTAGGGGTAAGGGATAGGTTTAAAACTAGGGTTAGGGCCAGGTTTAGGGTCAGGGTTAGAGCTAGTGTTAGGGTTAAGATTAGGGTTAAAGCTAGGGTCAGGGCTCTGATTCCAGATAGGATTTGTGTTAGGGTTAGAACTAGGGTTAGGGCAATGACTAATGTATGAACTAGGGTTACAATTAAGGCTAGTTTTAGGATTAGGGTTAAGGCAAAGTTTAGTGTTAGGGTTAATTTAAGGTTAGGGTGATGTATAGAGCTAGGATTAATATTATGGGCAGCGTCATGGTCAGGGTTAGTTTTAGAGTTAGGCTTAGGGCTAGGTTAAGAGTTAGAGTTTGGTTTAGGTTAAGGGTTAGGATTATGGCTATGGATTGGTTTTGTTTTATGGCTAGGGCTAGGAGTAGGGCAAGTATTAGGTTTAGCATTATGGTTAGGTCTAGTGTTAGGTTTGGTTTAGACTTATGTTTACAGTTAAGTTTAGAGTTAGGTTTAGATTTAGAGTTAGGTTTAGATCTAGGTTTAGGGCTAAAGCTAAGGATAGAACTAGGACTAGGGATAGGGCAAGAGTTAGAGTAAGTCTTAGGGCTAGGGTTAGGGTTAGAATATGATTTATTAGGGCTAGGATTAGTGCTAGGCTTAGTGTTAGTGATAGGCTTAGGGTTAGGTTTAGGAATATGGTTAGGTTCAGGGTTATAATTAGGTTTAGGCAAGGGATGGGGTTTTAGCTAGTTTTAGTGCTATGGCGTGGGTTAGAATTAGGGTTAGGGCTCGAGGTATGGATTCGGTTAGGATTAAGGCTAGGTTTAGGTCTAGGATTAGGACTAGGGCTAATTTCAGGTCTAGGGTTATGGTTAAAGATAATTTTAGGGTTAGGTTAATGGCTACGTCTAGTGTAAGTGTTAGGTTTAGGGTTAGGGTCAGGATTTGAGCTAAGTGTATTATGAGGATCAGGCTTGCAATTAGTCTTTGGGATAGGTTAAAGGTAGGGCTCCTAGCCCTAACCATAATTCTGACCTTCTACTTAGCCCTAAACCTAGCTATAACCCCATCCCTTCCCCTAAACCTAACCATATCCCTAAACCTAAACCTAAGCCTAACACTAGACCTAACTCAAACACAAATCCCAAAAGTATTCCTAGCCCTAATTTAGCCCAAAACCTAACCTAACTCTAACCCTAAGACTAACTCTCATACTAGACCTATTCCTAGTTCTACCCCTATCTCTTACAATAACCCAAACACTTGCACTAACTTTAGCCCTAACTCTAGCCCTAGCCCTAATCCTACATCTAACCCTAACTCTAATTCTAACCCTAACCCTAATCCTAAACCTCTCACTAACACACTCTAGGATAACCCTAAACTTATTCCTAACTCTAAACCTATCCATTACCCTAAAACTAACCTGAACCCTAAACCTAACCATATCCATAACCCTAAATCTAACCCTAAACCTAATGCTAATTTGAGCCTTAGGCATAAACATTAACCTAACCCAAACTGTAACCCTGAACCTGACTCTAATAATACCCTTATCTCTAAACCTTAACCTAATCCTTAACCTAGTCCTTACACTATACCTAACCATAATCCTAACCCTAAAACTATCCCTAAACCTAACATGAGCCCAAGCCCAAATGCTCGCCCTCACCTGAACAGAAACCCTAGCCCTAATCTTAGCCCTAAACGTAGCCTTAATCCTAACCCTAACCCTAATCCTAACCCTATCTTTATTCCTATCCCTAGCTCTAACCCTATCCCTTACACTAAGTCAACTCTCACCCTGTTGCTACTCTAGTCCTAACCCTAATACTTAGTCTACCCCATAGGGTTACTCATCCTAACCCTAGCCCTCATTCAAGATTTAAACTTAACCCAAACCCTAACCCTAACCATGACCCTATTCTGGCCCTAACACTAACCCTAGGTTTAAACCTGACCCTATCCCTAAACCGAAACCTAACACTAGCCCTACCAGTAATCTAATCTTAAATATAGCCATAACTCTAGCCCTCGCCCTAACAATAACCCTAAACCTAACCCTAACACTAACCATAGGCCTAACCCTAACTTTAACACTAGCCCTAATCCTAACCATAATCCTAGCCCTAAAACTATCCATTAATTTGGGTTAATCCTAACCCAAACCATAATGGATAAATGTAAAAATAAGCCTAACCCAAATGCTAACCCTAGGCCTAACCCTAAACGTATCGATAACCTTAACCCTATCCATTACATGAACCTAACCTGAAAACTAAACCTAACCCTATCAATTACCCTAACCCTAACCCTAAACCTAACACTTTTTCGAGCCCTAAACCTAACACTTTTTCAAGACCTTAACCTAAAACATCACATAAACAAAACTCTAAACAAGACACTGACTCCAATAATACATTTACCTCTAAACCTGATTGTTACCCTAAACCTATCCCTTACACTAAACCTAAGCATAAACCTAACCCTAACACTATTCCTAACCATAACCCCAGACCTGACATTAGCCCTATACCTAATTCTTGCCCTAAACCTAATACAAACCCAAGCCCT
>NW_026012165.1:0-10744 GCF_001458135.2 Marmota marmota marmota | reverse complement strand
TTAGGGCTATGGATTGGTTTTGTTTTATGGCTAGGGCTAGGAGTAGGGCAAGTATTAGGTTTAGCATTATGGTTAGGTCTCGTGTTAGGTTTGGTTTAGACTTATGTTTACAGTTAAGTTTAGAGTTAGGTTTAGATTTAGAGTTAGGTTTAGATCTAGGTTTAGGGCTAAAGCTAAGGATAGAACTAGGACTAGGGATAGGGCAAGAGTTAGAGTTAGTCTTAGGGCTAGGGTTAGGGTTAGGATATGATTTATTAGGGCTAGGATTAGTGCTAGGCTTAGTGTTAGTGATAGGCTTAGGGTTAGGGTGAGGGTTAGGGTTAGGTTTAGGAATATGGTTAGGTTCAGGGCTATAATTAGGTTTAGGTAAGGGATGGGGTTTTAGCTAGTTTTAGTGCTATGGCAAGGGTTAGAATTAGGGTTAGGGCTCGAGGTATGGATTGGGTTAGGATTAAGGCTAGGATTAGGTCTAGGATTAGGGCTAGGGCTAATTTCAGGTCTAGGGTTATGGTTAAAGATAGTTTTAGGGTTAGGTTAATGGCTACGTCTAGTGTGTTAGGTTTAGGGTTAGGGTCAGGATTTGAGCTAAGTGTATTATGAGGATCAGGGTTGCAATTAGTCTTTGGGATAGATTAAAGGTAGGGTTCCTAGCCCTAACCATAATCCTGACCTTCTACTTAGCCCTAAACCTAGCTATAACCCCATCCCTTCCCCTAAACCTAACCATATCCCTAAACCTAAACCTAAGCCTAACACTAGACCTAACTCAAACACAAATCCCAAAAGTATTCCTAGCCCTAATTTAGCCCAAAACCTAACCTAACTCTATCCCTAAGACTAACTCTCATACTAGCCCTATTCCTAGTTCTACCCCTATCTCTTATGATAACCCAAACACTTGCACTAACTTTAGCCCTAACCCTAGCCCTAGCCCTAATCCTACATCTAACCCTAACTCTAATTCTAACCCTAACCCTAATCCTAAACCTCTCACTAACACACTCTAGGATAACCCTAAACTTATTCCTAACTCTAAACCTATCCATTACCCTAAAACTAACCTGAACCCTAAACCTAACCATATCCATAACCCTAAATCTAACCCTAACCCTAACACTAATTTGAGCCTTAGGCATAAACATTAACCTAACCCAAACTGTAACCCTGAACCTGACTCTAATAATACCCTTAGCTCTAAACCTTAACCTAATCCTTAACCTAGTCCTTACACTATACCTAATCATAATCCTAACCCTAAAACTATCCCTAAACTTAACATTAGCCCAAGCCCCAATGCTAGCCCTCACCTGAACAGAAATCCTAGCCCTAATCTTAGCCCTAAACGTAGCCTTAATCCTAACCCTAACCCTAATCCTAACCCTATCCTTATTCCTATCCCTAGCTCTAACCCTATCCCTTACACTAAGTCAAACTCTCACCCTGTTGCTACTCTAGTCCTAACCCTAATACTTAGTCTACCCCATAGGGTTACTCGTCCTAACCCTAGCCCTCATTCAAGCTTTAAACTTAACCCAAACCCTAACCCTAACCATGACCCTATTCTGGCCCTAACACTAACCCTAGGTTTAAACCTGACCCTATCCCTAAACCAAAACCTAACACTAGCCGTACCGGTAAACCTATATCTAAATCTAACACTAACACTAGCCCTAGACCTAAATCTAATCCTAAATATAGCCATAACTCTAGCCCTCGCCCTAACAATAACCCTAAACCTAACCCTAACACTAACCATAGGACTAACCCTAACTTTAACACTAGCCCTAATCCTAACCATAATCCTAGCCCCAAAACTATCCATTAATTTGGGTTAATCCTAACCCAAACCATAATGGATAAATGTAAAAATAAGCCTAACCCAAATGCTAACCCTAGGCCTAACCCTAAACGTATCGATAACCTTAACCCTATCCATTACATAGACCTAACCTGAAAACTAAACCTAACCCTATCAATTACTCTAACCCTAACCCTAAACCTAACACTTTTTCAAGCCCTAAACCTAAAACATCACATAAACAAAACTCTAAACAAGACACTGACTCTAATAATACATTTACCTCTAAACCTGATTCTTACCCTAAACCTATCCCTTACACTAAACCTAGGCATAAACCTAACCCTAACACTATTCCTAACCATAACCCCAGACCTGACATTAGCCCTAGACCTAATTCTTGCCCTAAACCTAATACAAACCCAAGCCCTCATCTTAGCCCTAAATTAACCTTAATCCTAACCCAATCCCTAACCCTAGTCCAATCCCTAATTTCAACCTTCACCCTAGAACTGAACCTAGGTATAACCCTATCCCTTCCCCTAAATCTAAACCAAAACCTAACACTAACAATAACCCTAACCCTAGCCCTAACCCTAGTCCTAACTCTAACACTAACCCTATCCCTAATCCTATCCCTAATTTATGCTAACCATAACCCTAACTCTAACCCTAGCCCTAAGACTAAATCTATGTCTCGCCCTAGACCTATTTCTAGTACTAAACCCTATTTGTAACTGTAGCCCTAACACTAGCCCTAACCCTAGATCTAACCATAACTCTAAATCTAAATCTAACCCTAAGCCTAAACCTCACCCTAACACTAGAGCTAACACTATCACTAATCCTAAAACTAGCCTTCACCCAAGCACTAGATCTAAAATAAAACTGAGTAATAGCCCTAACCCTAACCCTAAACCTTACCTAACTGTAACCTTAGACATGACATTAGTCCTAGCCCTAATTCTTGCCCTAACCCTAACATAAAACCTAACTATACACCTAGCCTTAATCCTAACCCTAATTTTGAGTGTTATCCCTAACCCTAAGACTAACACTGACCCTAACACTAACCCTATCTCAAATCATCACCCTAAACCTAAACCTAACCCTATCACTAGCCCTAGCCCTAACCCTAACCCTAAACTAGCCCGAATCATAACCCTAGTTCTTACATTAGCTGGAGCCCTAACCCTAGCTCTAACTGAATCTTAAACCTAGCCCTTATCCCAGCCCTAACCCTAGCTTTAACCCTAACCATAACCCTAAGCCTAATGCTAACCCTAGTCCTAATCCTAACCATAACCCTGGCCCTAAATTTAGCTCTAATCCTATCCATTACCGTAACCATAACCCTAACCCTAATGCTAACCCTAGGATAACCTTAACCCTATTCATAACTCTATCCTAATCCATTACCCTCAACCTAACCATATCCATCACCTGAACCCTAAACCTAACCCTAATGATAATTTGAGCACTAACCCTAAACCTTAACATAAAAAACCTAACCCTAACTCTGACCCTAATAATAACCCTAGCTCTAAAAGTGACCCTAACCCTCCTCCAAACCCTTACAGTATACCTAGCCATAAACCTAACCATAAAACTATCCCTAACCATAACCCTAGAGCTGATATTAGCCCTACCCTAATGCTAGCCCTCAGCCTAACAATAACCATAGCCCTAATCTTGGCCCTAAATCTAGCCTTAATCCTAACCCTAACCCGAACACTAGCCCTACTCTCAATTGAAACCTTGCCCTAGCCCTAAACCTAGCTGTAACATAATACATTACCCTAACCCTAACTCTAGCCCTAAACCAAGGACTAGCCCTAATACTAACCCTAGTTCTAATACTAGCCCTAATTTAGCCCTAACCCTAAACCTTACCTATCGCTAGCCCTAAGACTAACTCTAACTGTCACCATAGACCTATCCTTAGTTCTAACCCTATGCCTTACCATAACCCAAAGCCTAGCCCTAACCCTAGCCTAACCTAGCCCTAAACTTAGCTCTAGGCCTAAACCTAGATCTAACCCTAACTCTAAATCTAACCCTAACCCTCAACCGAAACCTCACCCTAACACTAGCCCTAACCCTAATGCTAATTTGAAAACCAGCCTTAACCCTAGCCCTAGCCCTCAAACAAAACTGAGCTATAGCCCTAATCCTAACCCTTAACCTAAATCAAATTTAAATGCTACACCTAGCGCTAACCCTCACCCTAACTCGAGTCCTAACCATAACCCTACAACTAATACTGACTCTGATTCTGACCCTAAAAGTAACCATAACTCTAAACATCACTTTAACCCTAAACCTAACCTGAACACTAGCCCTATCCCTATCCCTAACCCTAAAACTAGCCTTATTTGTAATGCCAGTTCTTACATTAGCCATAGCCCTAACCCTAACCAAAACCTAGCCCTAATCTGAGCCCTAACCCTAGCCATAACCCTAACTCTAACCCTAGCCCTAACCCTAAGCCTAATCCTAAGCCTAAACCTGGCCCTAACCCTACTCCTAACCCTAACCCTACCCCTATCTTTAGACCTAACCCTAGTTCTAGTTCTGGCCATAACCATAAACCCAATGCTTATCTAAACACTGACTCTTACTATAATACACACCCTAGCTCAAAACCTTATCTTACCCAAAAGCTAACCATAACACTAGACCTATCCATAACCCTAACCCTAAAACTAGGCATAACCAAACCCTAGCTCTTACATAACACATAGACCTAACACTAGCCATAAACCTCACACAAAACCTAGCCCTAATCCTAGCCCTTAACCTAGCCCTAAGCGTAACCCTAAACCTAACACTAGCCCCAACCTTAATCCTAATGCTTGCCCTGGCCCTAACACTAGCTAAAACTCTAACCCTTACTGTAAACATAACCCTAGCCCTATCCCTAACCCCAACCCCAGCCCTAATCCTAACTGTAATCATAGCTCAAACCTAGCTTTAAATCTATCCATTACCTTAAACATAACTCTAACCCTAATGCTAACCCTAGCCGTAACCCTAACCCTAAACCTAACCGTAGCCCTGACTCTAACCTTAACCCTCACCCTAGCCCTAACCCTAGCTCAAACCCTAACACTAACCCTAAACCTAATCCTAACACTAACCCTAAGGCTAACCCTAACCCTAGCCCTAATTCTAAACTTAACATTAGCCCTAACACTAGCACTAACCCTATCCATTACCCTGAACATAAGCCTAACCCAAATGCTAACCTTAGGCCTAACCCTAAACCTATTGCTAACACTAACCATATACATTACTCTAAACGTAATCTGAACCCTAGACCTAATTCTATCCATTACTCGAATATAACCCTAACCCTAACCGGGACTCTGATGCCAATATTACACCTAGCTCTAAACCTAACCCTTACCCTAAACCTAACCCTTACACTAGACTTAGCCATAACCAAACTTAAAACTAAACCAAATCATAAACCTAGACCTGACATTAGCCCTAGCCCTAATCAAAGCCGTAGCCCTAACACAAACCCTCATCCTATCCCTAAACCTAGCTTTAACCCAAACCCGAACCCTAACCCTAGCCCTATCCCTAACCTTAACACTAGCCCTAACCCTAGCTCTAACACTATCACTTACCCTAAGCCAAACCCTCACCCTACTGCTACCCTAGTCCTAACACTAATCCTTAGCCTGCTCAAACAGTAACTCTAATACTAATTCTAACCCTAGCCCTCCTTCTAGCTCTAACACTAACCCAAATCATAACCCTAACCTTGACCCTTATTCTGACCCTAACTCTAATCCTAGGTTTAAACCTGACTCTAACTCTAAAACTAGCCCTTCAGGTAACCCTATACCTAAACCTAACCCTAACACTCAACCTAGACAAAAAACTTATCCTAAATCTAACCATAACTCTAGCACTAGCCATAAACAAATACCTAGCCCTAGCCCTAACAATAAGCCTTAACCTAACCCAAACACTAACCCTACCCCTAGACCTAAACCTAGTCCTAATTCTGACCCTAACCCTAACCCAAACACTTACCCTTACCCTAATGAAACCCTAGCTCTAAACTTTATGCTAACCCAAATCTACCAATAACCCTAACACTAGACCTAGCCATAAACCTAATCCTATAGTTTACATTACCCAAAGTCCTAATGCTAGCCCTGAACCTCACACAAAACATAACCCTAAGCATAGCCCTAACCCCAAACCTATCTGTAACCCTAAATCTAACCCACACCCTAGCCCTAATCATAGCTCAAACCCTAACACTTACCTAAACCTAACCCTAACCATAACCTTAGCCCTAATCCTAACCATAACCCTAGCCCTAAACCTATCCATTACCATAAACATAAGCCTAACCCAAATGCTAACCCTATGCGTAACCCTAAACTTATCGATAACACTAACCCTATCCATTACCTAAATCTGATCTGAACAATAAACCTAACCCTATCAATTACCCTAACCCTAACCCTAATTCTAATGCTAATTAAAGCCCTAAATCTAAACCATAACGTAAACCAAACCCAAAACAAGGCACTGACCCTAATAATGCACCTAGTTCTAAACCTGACTCTTATCCAAAACCTAAACCTTACACTAAACCTAGCCATAAACCTAACCCTAACACTGTCTCTAACCATAACCTTAGAACTGACATTAGCCCTAGAACTTATTCTAACCCTAAACTGAACACAATCTCTAGCCCTCATCCTAGCCCTAAATCTAGCCTGAATTCTACCCCTAACCCTAATTCTAGCCAAATCCCTAATTTCAACCCTCGCCCTAGTTCTGAACCTAGGTATAACCCCATCCCTGACCCTAAACCTAACCCTAAACCTAATACTAACAGTAACTCTAACCCTAGGCCTAACTCTCACACTAATCCTAGCTCTAATCCTAGCCCTAATTTAGTGCTAACCATAACCCTAACTCTAACCCTAGCCATAAGACTAACTCAAACTCTCACCCTAGACCTATTTCTAGTAATAACATAATCTGTAACAGTAATCCTAACATAGCCATAAACTTAGTCCTAAACCAAACCTTAGCCCTAATTCTAGATCTAACCATAACTCTAAATCTAACCCTAAACCTAAGCTTAAACCTCACCCTAACACTAGCCATAACACTATTGCTAATCCTAAAACTAGCCTTAACCGAAGCCCTAGACCTAAAACAAACCAAGCCATAGCCCTAACCCTAACCTTAACCGTAACCCTAACCCTAACCCAATGCCTAGCCTTAACCCTAGCCCAAATCTAGTTCTAAACTTAGCCCTAGGCCTAAATCTATATCTAACCCTAACTCTAAATCTAACCCTAACCCTAAACATAAACCTAACCCTAACACTAGCCCTAATCCTAACGCTAATTTGAAAAACAGCCCTAACCCTAGCCCTAGCACTCAGACAAAACCTAGCCATAGTCCTTGTAGAGAATCAGATGTGATTGTGTTACTATTACTGTCCTTGATGGAGTTTGCCTGAAAACATGATATTCTGTCGAGATATAGAAAGGCAACAGCGGACATGCTTGAAAACGAGATGTCTGCTGTCCTTGGGAGGGCCTGCTCGCAAATGAGAGGCTCCTTCAAGGTTTAGATAGGTAACAACGGACACGCTTGAAAACGAGTTGTCTGCTGTCCTTGGGAGGACTTGCCTGCAAACAGGATGTTCTGCCAAGTGGGCTAGTCGGGAGCTGAGAAAAATTGTTTTATCTGTTCTAAACAAAGAGCAGAGCTCAGCATACTCCAGGCCGAGAGTAGATTAGCCATGAGAAGAGGGTCACTTCTGATTAGAAAGTAAAACTTCTGTGTGCTATGTTTAATTAGCTGAAAGACCTGATTCTTTGATGTTGGAAGGCTGCCTTCTTTGTTCACAATACTATAAAAAGATTGCTTGTACACAATAAAGGACATTTTTTCTGCTGCAGCTTCGCTTGCTCTGCTTCTTCTTTCTTTTCCCATGCTGACCTGCAAGTGAATTACTGCAACAGCCCTAATCCTAACCCTTAAACTAAACCAAATCTGAATGCTACACCTAGCACTAATTTGAGTCCTCACACTAACCCTATGACTAATACTGACCCTGACTCTGACCCTAAAACTAATCCTAGCTATAAACATTACCTTAACCCTAAACCTAACCCAAACACTAGACCTAGCCCTAACCCTAACCCTAAAACTAGCCCTAATTGTAATGCCAGTTCTTACATTAGCCATAGCCCAAACACTAAGAAAAAAAGCCTAGCCCTAATCCGAGCCCTAACCCTAGCTTTAACTCTAAACCTAACCCTAACCCTATCCCTATCCCTAACCCTAACCATAACCCTAAACCTACCTCTTAACCCTATTCCTTACCGTAAGCCAAACCCTCACCTGAATGCAACCCTAGTTCTAATCTTAATCCTTAGCCTACCCCAAACCCTAAATCTATTACTAGTCCTAAACCTATTCTTCATTCTATCTCTAACCCTAACCCAACCCCTAACCCTAACCCTGAACCTTATTTTTACCCTAATACTAACCCTAGGTCTAAACCTGACCCTCCCCCTAAACCGAACTCTAACACTATCCCTACCAGTAAACCTATACCTAAACCTAACCCTAACACTAGCATTAGACCAAATGTAATCCTAAATATAGCCTTAACTCTAGTCCTAGCCCTAAACAAAAACCTAGCCTTAGCCCTAACAATAACCATAAACCTAACACAAAGACTAACCCTACCCCTAGACATAACCCTAGTTCTAATTCTGGCCCTAACCCTAAACTCAATGCTAACCTTACTATAAAACAAACCCTAGCTCTAAATATTATCTTACCCAAAACCTAAACCTAAAACTACACCTATCCATAACCCTAACCCTAAAACTAGCCATAATCAAACCCTAGCTCTTACATTACACATAGACCTAACACTAGCCATAAACCTCACACAAAACCTAGACCTAATCCTAGCCCTTAACCTAGCCCTAAGTGTAAACCTAACCCTAACCCTAGCCCTAATCTTAATCCTAATTCTTACCTTAGCCTTAACACTAGCTCAATCTCTAACAGTTACCCTAAACATAACCATAGCCCTAACCCTAAGCCTAACCCTAGCCCTAATCCTAACTGTAACCATAGCCCAAAGCCTACCTCTAACTCTATCCATTACCTTAGCCCTAATGATAACCATAGCTCTAACCCTAACCCTAGCCCTAACCGTAGCCCTGACTCTAACCTTAACCCTCACCCTAGCCCTATCCCTAGCTCAAACCTTAACACTTACCCTAAACCTAAACTAACACTAACCCTAGGCCTAACCCTCAACCCTAGCCATAATCCTAATCTTAACAATAGCCCTAACACTAGCATTAACCCTACCCATTACCCTGAACATAAGCCTAACCCAAATGTTAACTCTAGGCCTAACCCTAACCCTATTGCTAACACTACCCATATACATTACTCTAAACCTAACCTGAACTCTAGACCTAACCCTATCCATTACTCTAACCCTAACCCTAACCCTAAAGCTAATTCGAGCCCTAACCCTAAACCTTAACCTAAACCAAACCCTAACCCGGACTCTGACCCTAATAGTACACCTAGCTCTAAAACTGATCCTTACCCTAAACCTAACCCTTACACTAGACCTAGCCATAACCTAACCCTAAAACTAACCCTAACAATAAACCTAGACCTGGCATTAGCCCTAGCCCTAATCTTATCCCTAGCCCTAACACAAACCCTCATCCTAGCCCTAAACCTACCTTTAATCATAACCCGAACCCTAACCCTATCCCTATCCCTAATCCTAACACTAACCCTAAACCTAGCTCTAACCCTATCCCTTACCATAAGCCAAACCTTAACCCTCATTCTACCCTAGTCATAACCCTAATCCTTAGCCTACCCAAAACAATAACTCTAATACTAATCCTAACTCTAGCCCTCATTCTATCTCTAACCCTAACCCAAACTCTAACCCTAATCTTGACCCTTATTCTAACCCTAACTCTAATCCTAGGTTTAAATCTGACCCTAACCCTAAACCAAACCCTAACACTAGCCCTATGGGTAACCCTATACCTAAACCTAACCCTAACACTCGATCTAGACAAAAACCTAATCCTAAATCTAGCCATAACTCTAGCACTAGCCCTAAAAAAAAACCTAGCCCTAGCCCTAACAATAACCTTAACATAACTGAAACACTAACCCTACCCCTAGAACTAAACCTAGTCCTAATTCTGTCCCTAACCCTAACCAAAACACTGACCCTTACCCTAACACAAAGCCTAGCTCTAAACTTTATGATACCCCCAAATCTAGCCATAACCCTAACACTAGACCTAGCCATAACCCTAACCCTAGCTCTTACATTACACAAAGCCCTAATGCTATCCCTGAACCTCACATAAAATGTAGCCCTAAGCATAGCCCTAACCCCAAACCGAGCCCTAACCCTAAACATAACCCTTTCCCTAGTCCTAATCCTAGCTCAAGCCCTAACCCTTACCTTAAATATAACTCTAGCCATTAACCCTAATCCTAACCCTAACCCTAGCCCTAATCCTACCATAACCAAGGCCAAATACTATCTAACTCTATCCATTACCCTAAACATAACCCTAATGCTAATGCTAACCCTAGACCTAAAATTAAACCTGACCCTAAATCTAGACCTGACACTAATCCTAACCCTCGCCATAGCCCTAACCATAGCTCAAATCCTAACAATTACCCTAAACCTAACATAACACTAACCATAGACCTGACCCTAACCCTTGCCCTAATCCTAAGCATAACCCTAGCACTACAACTATCCATTACCATAAGCCTAACTCAAATGCTAACCATAGGCCTAACCCTAAACCTATTGATAACACTAACCCTATCCATTACCTAAACCTAACCTGTACACTAAACCTAACCCTATCAACT
>NW_026012164.1:0-2763 GCF_001458135.2 Marmota marmota marmota | reverse complement strand
TTTAAAATTTTATATATATATATATATATATATTTTTTTTTTTTTTCATTCATTCCTAAAGCGGCCGGCTGGGAGGAGCTGGGGGATGACAGTGGCCCAAGATTTGGTCACAGGCAACTCAGCAGCTGTGTCCACAAGCCAGGTGAGTGCCGCAGTGGCCTCAGCAGCAGCCGGACCTCAAGTATGGCAGGACGGCCTAGGTTTTGGCCTCCCTCCCATTCCCTGGAAGCAAGCTGGTGGCTAGTGTGGGAACAGCAACAGCAGCAGAGGCAGAGGCTCCAGTGCATGTCTCTCTACCCTTTAGCCTGAGCCAGGGGAAGCCAAGTGGCCTTGGTGGCTGGAGGAGGTCCACTGCCTGAGAATGGGAATTCTCTTCACCAGGATATCAAGACTGTTCAACCATCAGGAGCACAAAGTTATCCTTGTTGGATTGGCTAATGCAGGAAAAAGTACCATCCTTTACCAATATTCTAAATGAAGTTGTACATACATCCCCTACAATAGGAAGTAATGTAGAAGAGATAGCGATTGATAATACACGTTTCCTAATGTAGGATATTGGTGACCAAGAATCTCTTCCTGGAATACTTTTTATACTCACATGAAGTTTGTAATAGTAGTTGTGGGCAGTACAGACAGAGAGAGGATTTCTGTAATTAGAGAACTCCTCTACAAAATTTTAGCACATGAGGACCTCCAAGATTACTGACCTTTGCTAATAAACAAGATGTTAAAGAATGCATGAGTGTAGCAGAAGTCTTCCAGTTTTTAAAGCTAACTTCTATTAAAGATCATCAGAACAGCATCCAGGCATGCTGAGCTTTTATGGGCAAGGGATTACACCAACAACTTGAATGGATGATGTCACAATTTTAGATTAGAAGATTAGATGATCTCTACTAATCTCTTCACATAGACTTTGTATAAACAATGTGCTGGATTTTACCCGAAATCTGCAAAAAATTAATGGTTTAGATATATTTATAATAAACTGATTTCAATTTTTTTTCTATAAGAAGAAAAATTAAGACCACTTATTTGAAAACAAGATGAAGCCTGACCTTCTAATTTGCTTTCTCACTAGTTCCTTCCAAAGTACTTTATTAAAGCTGTGATTGACATTTTTCATAATGAATCTTCTCAGGACAATGTACAGCCTGTAGTAAATACAAAGGGAGGGGAAGTTTTGAACTTTAAGAACTTTATTATCAGTATATCCCTTCCCAATTGAATGTTATTTTCTTCTTGTTCCACTAAGTCAAAATACAAATCAGCACAGATACTGTTTCCAATATTTTGAATGTCACATTACTTATGAAAAAGAAGTATTTTGTTTAAGGTTGTGTATGTATTATGTATATAGCTCAAGTTCAAGTTAATGGCTTTTATTTGTTTTTAAAAAGCAAATAATGCAAAAATTAGTAATATCCTTAGTTATTACCCTAATGGAATAAATACTGGCATTAATGTTAAGTATTATACTTTCCCAGTATGTTCTCTGTATTGTACTAAACAACATCACCCCTCCCCCAATCATTGAGCTGCTCTTAAAAAAATAACAGGAAAAAGCTTGACATTGTATACCCACTTTTCTTGATCAATGACACACAGAAATATGTAATCCAACTGAGTGAAATATCTGTCAAATTCTTGGCTTGACCAGTTGACAGAATTGCACAATGAGCATTTATCAGATTAATCCTTGTATTGGTCTAAATTACTGAATAGATTGTTAATCCACTTATCAATCAATCATAAATTGTGATTAAAACTGTCAAGTGATTTCTTCTTAATTAAAAACTATTGTGTGAAACATGTCTACCCAGAGAGGTAACATTCTATAAATATTATTAAATAATTTGGCTAGTCTTTTTAAATATAGAATTATGTATGTCATGCAGTAAAAATGAATTTGAGAGTAGAAGTAAGGCATAAACATTTTCTAAGCAACATTTAAAATTTTTTAATTTGCAAATTTCTTATTTCTTATTTTAGGTGTTGGAATACTTTGAGTTTTGTTTCTGTAAGTTTTAATAATGGCAATTTTTTAATGCTGTTGGCTGAAAAACTGATTGGTGTATGATATATTAATTTGTACTAAGAAATAACTTGGCCCAAAATAACTTTTGTTCCCTTAAGATTTTTTTTAATGTGTAAAAAAAATCAAAGGTATTTTTGTCATAATTGTAAACAGAATTATCCTGTATTAAAACATGTACTCTATTTGTATATCTTTTATGCCCTTAAAATTTGAAGGTTAATCCAAATTGGCATGTTTAGAATATTCAAGAAAAGAAATAAATACTTTTAATACCAATCCTAAATTTCAGAAATATTTGGTAGAAATAATAAGAAATAATATGATATAATATAAGCATTGCCAAAACTGAAGATTTCATTCTATAAAATATAAAATTCTCAGGATCTAAATCCAAGTTGGGTGTGGTATATCAGTGTTAACTTTGAATGTTTCATGTTTTCTATTTATGATATAATATTTAAATTGCAAATATAACATTTAATACTTATCATGCTTTTACAAAAGTAAATCCTAAATAACTAAGCTTTGTTGATATGTACTCATACTTTTGAAATTACTTGTTACATATTAAAAATGCCCTTTAAAATCCCCCCAAAAATATTGCCCTACAATGCTTTCTATTATTTTATATATAAATAATTCTAATTAAAATAAGCTTTTAAGGCTTTTGCAAGAAATAAGAAGCATGATAAAGCAAAATAATCTTAGAAACACTTAATAAA
>NW_026012163.1:0-2764 GCF_001458135.2 Marmota marmota marmota | reverse complement strand
GAGAGAGAGAGAGAGAGAGAGAGAGAGAGAGAGAGAGAGATCATGATTCAATACTGATTCTGTGCATGGATTTTCATCCACGTTGGCGCTGGCCAAAGTTCAGCGAGGGGACTGGGTGCTTCTCTGGTATTTACACTGTCATTGGCAGAACAAAAGTCTCCCATGCAATGTTTGCAAACTGTGTTGTTCTGACATTAGATGCTCAGGGACCACGTTTGATATAGGAGAAGGGAAATTGGCCAATAAATAAAGAGAGAGAAATGGCTAGACTTTGGCAACTGATCCTCCCTCTTTATGGGGTTGCCTGACACGTAGATACAAGTGTATAATCTGTCCTGGGAGAAAAATTGGTGGACACTCAGGCTCAGGGTAGGAAAATCCATTTTTCCTGCCCTCCTGCCTCTGCCCGTTTTTAAAACCTGATAAATAGGCAGCACCCTGGCCATTTTTTTTTCAGTTGTCAATAGAGTTTATTTATTTACATGCCGTGCTGAGACTCGAACTCGGTACTTCACACATCTCAGCCCGTGAGGGGCTGGGAGCCTACAGGGACACTGCAAGGTCACAAGTTAAACGCACAATAGGACCCGTGCAAAAAGAGGTACCGGGATGAAATGTATGTATATGTTTAATATCTTGAAAATACGACGTTATTTTAGGGTAGAATGTGGGGTTCTTTAGTTTTGAGGGAAGTTTGTGAATCACTGAACAACAAAATGGCATTAACGTTGGTAAATTTCAGGATGAATATAGGATCTGTCTTGCAGTGGCAAAATCTTTAACAACCCGAGAGGAGATTTCTCAAAGATACACACATTTATTTTTGGTTAGTGGGAAGTGAACCCAGGAGCCCTCTATCACTGAATTACGTCTTCAGCCCTTGATATTTTTTATGCTGAGACTGACTAAGATACAGAGGTTGCCTGCAAACTTGAAATACTCTGGCTATAGCCTCCAGTTTTGCTGAAATTACAGAAAAACATCACTGTACCAAGCTCCTAATTTTTAATGCATTGCACACCTCAGTAGGCATCTCAGAAATCCTCAGTTCTTGTCCATGGTCACGCAAACGTATACTTTCCTATGAAACGAATCCAAGTGGGACTCATACGTGAACATACAATGTTCAGTGAAAAGAGATATGGATGACTTTTCTCCACTCTGTTACACACGAATGTATTTTGCCTTTTCATTTAAACGCTCACCAACATCATTTCATTAAGACCAGTTTTGCTGAATTTTAATGCTTTTTTTTTACAGCCTCATAGATGATAATATGTTCAAGAGTATTTGCAACATCATTTTCTCCAGAATTTCAGGTTTACCTATAGGAAGAAAGATATATTCCCCACAATTTAAAAGGAACTTCTTCTTTTCTGTGAAGTTGCAAACCATGTCTTATGGATCTTTCTGTCTGTTCCCTTTGATATCTTAACCGATATTCTTGTGTTCCTAGTTGATTAAACAAATTGGTTGTTATATGCAACAATATGTGTCTTTGAAGATGTTTATGAGAATTTCCATGCAAAGAAATACCTGCTCCAATACAACCACTAAAAATCTGGGTGGGCAAGACAATGAAAGATTAATTTAGTTAGGAATAAACCATAAGTGCTTCATGACTCATGAATAGAGAAGAAAGGATGAGCTTCAAACTCATTGATGTGAATATATTACAATTTACATATGAGAGGTCCCCCAAAAGCTCATGTGTGAGCCAATGCAATAAAGTTCAGAGGTGAAAGGATTAGGTGATGAGAGGTTTCACTTAATAGTGGATTAATCCACTTGGATGGACTCACTGGGTGGTGACTGCAGCAGGTGGGGCGTGGCTGGAGGAGGGGGTCCCTGGGCTGTGCCTTTGGGGTCTCCGTCCTGTCCCTGGTGAGCAGAGCTCTCTCTGCTCCCTGGTGCCCTGTCCTGAGCTGCTCTCCTCCTCCAGGCCCTGCCGCCATTTTGTTCTGCTCCCCTTGGGCCAGAGCCACGGAGTCGGCCAACCAAGACTGGACCTCAGACACCATGAGCCCCAGATGAACTTTGGCACCTCTAAAATTGTTCTTGTAAGATCTTTTGGTCATAGGTTTGAAAAAGCTGAATAAAATAGACTTTTCTGATGCACTGTAAATTATCTATCACTATCACTTGAGAGGTCAGTCTGCATGGCCAGAATAGGTTAGAGAGAGAGAGAGAGAGAGAGGAAGGAAGGAAGGACGGAAGGAAGGAAGGAAGGAAGGAAGGAAGGAAGGAAGGAAGGATGGATGGATCCTGGTCGACTGGAATATTTTCAGAGTGGAAAGCTCTCAAGAAATTGGATTTATTTATTTTTCTTCTAACCTAAAGTGTCTGATGGTTGTGATAAGGGTGGGTGAGAGAAGAGAAAGAAGAGTCAGTACTCACTCCAATGGGGTCTTTCCTCTCCAGATCACAGGGTACTGGCGCACGGTTCTCCTAACTACTGATGATCCACAGGAGATCGATGAAGATGGGGAACTGAGAGGCCATCTGCGTCACCTGGAGTGTAGTGAGGAATGTAATGAGATTGCCTTTGGTTTCTACATCAGGTGAGTGAAACTCTCCTGAACCTAAAGGAACAAGAGAGCTCACCTCCGACACGTGGTCTGGGTTCAAATCCACTGTGAGACGTCTTGATCATGCTCACAGAATTGAGTCTTCTGACCTCTCTTCATGGAACTGTGTTGTAGGCTTGTGAGGAACAGGGACTTCAGTAGGGGGACCCCAGAGAATCTCATGCAGTGGTGTTTTC
>NW_026012162.1:0-2764 GCF_001458135.2 Marmota marmota marmota | reverse complement strand
TATATATACACACACACACACATACATGAATGCATATACATGATATACAATATATAACACAATCACAAAGAAATAGTGAATGAAGTATCTTAGTGTTATTACTTAGTTTAGAAGAGGCAGGGGGATCAATGGGGGTGTGTGTGCAGGGACAGCACATATAAATTATCCATTGAGAGATAGCCATTATTATATTATGAAAAAATTAATAGAATCAAAGATAAATAAGTAAAAGTAAGTTTGTATGTGGATAAACATGTTGTACATATAATAGAAAAGCTGAATTAATGTATAAGTAGAATTAATAAAGGTTGATATATATGTGATATAATATTAAAATAAGATTTTCTAATTATAAAGTTTCTGTTCAAGAAATGAGTTTTGGATGATCTTGAATTTCTTGAATAGACTGGTAGAATGCAGTCATCCTTTACCTAGATGGGAAGGATTTTGAAGTAGGTAGATGGTGTCAATCAAAATACTACTTTTGGATAGTTAAGTCTGAAATACTTACTCAATAGTGAAATAAAGATAGTTGGTAAGCAGTTGGGTTTTTACACTGAAGGTAAATGGGTACTCATTGACTGGAGATGTTATTGTGAGTTACTTCAGACTGGAGATGTTATTGTGAGTTACTTCAATATGTTGAAAGCTATAGAATTGGTAAAATCACTTGAGTCATGAGTGTAGATGAAACAGTGGTGAGATCTGAAAATTGGTGTTTAAGACACTTGAACCTTCAAAGTTCATAAAAGAGGATGAAGCAAAAGTGTTGAAGGAGATGCATATTGAGCTAGGAAGACTGATTTAAGAAAGTGATGTTCTAGGGTAAAATAACAGTATTTTAAGAAAAATACACTAATTCAAGAATAAAAATTATTTCCTCAAATACTACTGAAAGGCTCAGTAAGCACGGGTGTAGAGGTGGGGAGATGCAAGAAAGAATGGGAGGAGAAGTAGTAAGGGCAAGAATTCTGGAATTATCTAGTAGTTCAATGTATGTCAGGTGGAAACAAGTCTCAGAACTAGTGCTCAGACCCACTTGTTTTCCCTGAGAGTATCAGCCTTGGTATTAGAATTATAGAGCTACTGAATTTAAAATCTGTAAAGTACCTTAGGCACACCTTAAGGTAATCCCATCACTTAACATATTAAACACTGAGTCCAGAAAGTTAATACCAGTTGCATAAAACAAAGCTTATGACTTAATGGGAAAGCCAGGACCAAAATTCAATTTTTTTAATCCTAATTCAGTTTCATTTATATTCCATTGAAAAAATCAGCTAGCTTATAATTCCAATTTTTATTAGAAACAGGAATAAAATGTGTTTTATCCAGCTACTAATAGAGCAGAAAGCTTTACTATTGTATTTTTTGCAGGATTTGCTGAACTTTATTTCTAGGTTGTACCATGTGCCACCATTTTAACCATTCAAAATCCTTTTTCATTCCAGTTGTAGCTTATATGTCAGGAAGGTCAAGTCTCCATCCCCAAAATTATGTAGGGAAGAGCCAATTATATCATAATTTTCTTTTATTAACGCTTTTGAATTCTGTGTGAATTTGTTTCTTCTATTTTCAGTTATAAATGAGACATTATGAGAACAAATGGCTTGAAACTTCTCTGAGAACAAAGAAAGAGTTTTTTTTGCTGACCAGTATTTTGTTCTATTGTTATAAAAATGAAAATAAATAGTTGGAAAAGTTAGAAATGTATTCTTGATTATTTATACATTTAACATGATAACTCATTCATGGTCATCAAGGGGTTTTTGCAATGAAAAATAGAATACGTCACACAATACGAATTTATATGTACATCCAAGTCAGGATATGTACCCACTTAAGAGGAATTAATTTATAAAAATTATATAATTTTTAAATCATATCACTTAAGGGAAAAGGGAAAGCTTACTTGAATAAATAACATGTCATTTATTCATGAATGTTTTCTTTCAGAATTATAACACTCTTAGTGATACTGAAATCATCTATATCCTCTAATGAGGCTAGTGCCTTCTTTTCCTGTCTGTCTCTCTCTTTCGCTCAATGGGAACCAACCAATGAGAAAACACGTTTGTTTCCTTCCATGCATAAAAAATACATTTAAAAGGTACTTTCAGATATTAGAATTGAAAGTTATTAGATTTGAAAGGTTAATTCAGTGCTTCTTAAGAATACCCAGGGCTGGAAATCAGTAGAGGTCTTAAATTGGTCTTGCCTTTGAAGAATGAATATTTTTATTCCATTGGAATATTGTTCAAAAGGGTGGCTATTTGCTAACTTTCCTCAACTTTTAATTTTTTTTTAAATCAAGTTGGAGGTTGAGCATGTATTCTGGATATCTCCTTTACTATTTAATGTTAGCTGTGAACACTTAGTGTATTTAAAAAATTTTATATATTTATCCCCATTTCATTTATGCTGAATTCCTGAAACTGTTACATTTTGATATTCAAGAAGTTTGACGGAAACTTTTAAAATCTTCACTTAGTAAGAAAAGGTATAGTATTTTATGGAAGAAAATACATGTTAAGAACTTTAAAATTAAAAACACATAAAGTTGTACATTTGTTTCAAGAAATTTCAATCCTATTTCAAGATGACACTAGTATCAAGAGGAAAAGATGGAAGAAGATTAACATTTTGGAGGGAGTTTTTTTTGTGTGTGTCTATATATACACATGTGTGTGTCTCTCTCTATATATATACATGTATATATATATATATATATATATATATATATATATATATATATATATATATA
>NW_026012161.1:0-2765 GCF_001458135.2 Marmota marmota marmota | reverse complement strand
GGAGACCATTCCTGCCTTGCATACGTGCACCGACACCCCCCCCCCAAAAAAAAGCCCCCGACTCCGCAGTGATCCACTCACCCCCTGACGCACCCACTGGATCACCTTCAGGAACAGCCTGGCTGGAAGCCCTCTGCCTCTGGTGGAAAACAGCCCCTAAGCACCAGCCTCCCCCACTTTCTCCACTAGCAGCCCTGGATCCCTCACAAAA
The DNA here is from genome assembly GCF_001458135.2 of Marmota marmota marmota. NCBI lineage: Eukaryota > Metazoa > Chordata > Mammalia > Rodentia > Sciuridae > Marmota > Marmota marmota. The sequence goes on along the minus strand of NW_026012161.1, from coordinate 2,554 downwards.
CTGGTTACTCTGGAGCTCCCAGGAATAACCTTGGACTGCCCAGTCCCACCGAACACAAAAAACCTCCCTATCCCTCTCCGTGGCAACCTGGGCCATCTGAGAAATACCCTGACACCACACAGAATAGTGATTGAAAACCCCAGAAGAAGCCCCCATTCTCCACAGATCCACCTAACTCCCCTTGCCCCATCAAAAAGCACTAACTGACTCATGCAGGGGGTTTCTCACCAACCCCGCCAGAGGAGGGATCTCTTCCCCGGGACCACTGGCTCCCTGCTCCTGCTCCGCTACCCTTTGAGGAACAATCTCTACCTCCCCAGGACACCAGTGACCCGGCCGAGCTGAGACTCCAGCGCTGTCTGTGGGTGTGCCTGCCCTCCAGCCTGGATGGACCCTCCCTGACAGGGAAGTGAAGCCCTAGCAGGCCCCTCCCAAGGCCATTGGTGTGGCCTGAGTGGTGCAGTTGAGGGTCCCCTGCTGTGGAGACAGGATGGGAGGAGGGGGCTGGGAGCAGGGAGCAGGAAGGGGCCCAGGAGTCTCTCTTATCTGCAGGAAGCACCTTGGGAAGCCGGAGGGCTGGGTTTCCTGCAGCTTACCTCAGGAGAGGAAACTAGGGCTGTCCACCCCTGGCGTCTCCACCGCCTTCCTGCCCTGTCTCTTTTCCCTCTCCCTTGGCCCAGGCCCCCACCCCCTGCCCCCCCCACACACACACACACACAAATTTCCCCTAGCCCTTGACCCAGCCTTTCAGCACCCTGGATGCAGCCAGCTGTGATAGATGTGAGAGTCTACCAGCAGTAGGACTGGAAGGGGAGAAGGCCTTCTCCACAATCAGCAGAACAGTCTAGAGCCTCCTGGCTGTTCCTTGGCTCCCTGCAAATCTGCAGGGATGGACCTGGATGGACCCAGAGCCCCCTAGCCAGAGCCTTTGGACCACCTGCCCAGACTGGATCTCATGGGGACCCTTGCAGCCTCTCCTGCCAGCTCCCTACATCTGTAGCTGCTGCTGTGCGAGCCTTTGGGGAGGGCATGTCACAGCTTCAACGCCTGGTAGCCTGCAGACCGGTGGTCTCCTCAGCTGGCCCTCACACTGCCCAGGGTGACACAAAGCATGTGCTCTACACAGCGCCTGGTGCATAATGAATGAATAGCAGATCTCCGTGGTCCTCCAGTTCCCCTGCCACCTGGCAGATGGCAGAACTAATAATGCCTGGGCCCTGCACACCAGATGTCTTCCTGAAGGTTCTGAAGGAGAAAGCTGGTTGGGTGTCTTTGCCCTGGTTTTGTTGCGAGTAATCCCAGGCTCCTCCCCACAAGCCTCCTGAACAGCCCCCACCTCCCAGTCAGGGCCATCCTTGGCCTGCCCTACCCCAGCTCCCCTGCCACTCCACCTAACCCCCACACCAGATACTAGGCCCTTCTGCTGGCCCCACTTTTCCATCAGGACCAAAGTTCCCGGAAGACCATGATTTTTGCCATCCCTACTTCTTCCCCACCAAACTGTCAGACACAGCAAGCTTCATGGGACTTGGGAGCAAAGCACCCAGAATAGTGCCTGGCCTGGGGCACAGGCTTCAGACCTCTGCCCTGAAGTAGCTCCCAGGCGCAAAGGCCACTGCCAAATGTCACTGCCTGTGACCTTCCACCTGTGCTTCAGTGATCACTCCAGGCATTGCAGACCTCAGGCAAGTCAAACCCTCAAAGTTCTGGGCCCTCCACACTCAGGATCCCACCTTGAGGCCATCCAGGTGACCTCACCTCACCCGAGGCTCCTCTTTGCCTGGTGGTTCCGCCTCCCGTCAGCCTAGCTGGGATTGTCCCTTTCCCCTATCTGTCACTCCCACAGGTCAACTTGGTCACCCAGATCCTACCCTACCCTACCCTCCTTCTGGCTTCTTGCCCCAGGCCTGTTCCCTCAATCAGCATGCCCCAGAAGACCCCCTTGCTGCGGGCTGCCCAAGCATGATTCTGTCCTGTCTCTTGACTCCTCCCTGCCCCCACCAGTTTCCATGACAACAAGGCGGGCTTTCACTGAGCCAGACCCTAGCTGCTTCCCATTCCCAGCCTGCCTCTCTCCAGTGTAGACCCGTCTGGCTCCTTCACCTCTCACTTTGATCTGCTTTCTCCTGAAGCCACTCTTGGCTTCTAGACTGATCCACTCATTTGTTGCTCAGCATCTTTCTTTTCCTGCCAGAAGGTGGGTTCCCTGTGCAGACAGATCTTACCTGTCTGGTTCACTGATGTGTCCAGTGCTTTTCCCCTTCACATCAGACTTTCTCCAGAGTGCTCTGTAAGGCAGGAACCCTGGAGTGCTCAGCCGACTATGACACCGTCTGGACCTGGTGCATTCTTTTGAGTAGGGGTTTGGTTTTGGCTTTGATGGGACTGGAGATCAAACCCAAGGCCTCGCACCAAGCTAGACAAGGGCTCTACCGCTGACTACTTCCCCAGCCCATTCTTCAATTTTGAGACAGTGTCTTGCTGAATCGCCTAGGAATCAGACACGGTGGCACACACCTGTAATCTCAGCAACTCAGGAAGTTGAGGCAGAAGG
>NW_026012160.1:0-2765 GCF_001458135.2 Marmota marmota marmota | reverse complement strand
AAAAAAAAAAAAAAAAACATGTCTCTGTGGTATTGATATGTCCCACATGTTCAAGTGTTTTCTACTTTTAACTATATACCATTCACTCTAGTTTTTTAATGAAACGCTTCACAAATTTGTGCATCATCCTTGAGCAGGGCCATGCTAATCTTCTCTGTATCATTCCAATTTTAGTATATGTGCTGCCAAAGCGAACACCTCTTCACTCAGGGAACCTTCCCTATGTTGATCTTTGGTCACTCTTGAATATATTATCCAATAATATTATCATTTTGCATATATTAATAATCATACCGATTTATCATCAGCATTTTGAAACTGGTATTTTATTGGTTCCAATCCTTGCGACCTATCATACTATGGGATTGGAAACAGAAATGATTTTGTCTAAGTTTCAGTATCCTGAGCAAAGCTAACACTGATTTTCATAGCTTGTGGCATTTCTTCCAAATGAGGAAAAGAGACACAGGAAATGATTAAAACACTCGCCCATATGTCATCTCTGGCATCCCTGCTTTAGAATGCCAATTCTATTCCATAGAACCACACAATGTACTAATCGGCTTCTGTGACCTAAGTATCTTAAAAGTATGAACCTCTTCATTTAATGTTTCAACTAAGAAAAATCTGAAGGTCATATCCTAGAATCATATGAAACACAATAAGGGGACAGGAGGTATAGCAGTATTAGCTTGCACAAGGCTGGGTTTGACGGCCAGCACTTAAAAATAAAAAAAGACAAACAAGAAGGAATTCTACAAATAAAACATTAACTTGCTTGTTGCTATTTAACATTATGATCACTTATATGAATTCTAAAAATTTCTTGGGCAACTTTTACTTGTTTTTTGGGAGGAGGGATTTAATCTGGGTACAACCTCAGTACTTTTATCTTTTATTTACAGAGGGTCTCTCTAAATTGCTTAGGATCTTACTAAATTGCTGAAGCTGACCTCAAATTTGTGATCCTCCTGCCGCAGCATTCCAAGTCTCTGAGATTACGGGTGTGTATCCACCATGCTTGGCCTCATTGATCAATTACTGTCATTAAAACCCTAAAGAAGCTGGGTGTGGTGATGCAAGCCTGTAATATCAGTGACTGAGACAGGAGGATTGAGAGTTCAAAGCCAGCCTTAGCAAAAGCGAGGCACTAAGCAACCCTGTCTCTAAATAAAAAATACAAAATAGGGCTGCTGCATATGTGGCTCAGTGGTTGAGTGCCCCTGCGTTCAATCCCCAGTACTAAAAAAAAAAAAAAAAAATCTAAAAAGACTAAGAACAACAACTAATAGTCCTCTGCAAGTAAACATACTAAAGAACATTTTTTCACTAGCATTCAGCTGCATCACTATTAATGGCTGCACAATAAAAAACAATAAAATATAAAACACCACACACCAGCCCCCAACCTGTGCTGGAGATTCAACCCAGGGCCTTGCAAATGGTAGGCAATTGCTCTACCAAAGCACTGTATCTTAATAGCATCTTAGAGCTATATAACAACGTAGATCAAAACTTTCTTGGGGCCAGGGTTGTAATTCAATGGTAGAGTACTTGCTTCACATGTGTGAGGCACTGTGTTCAATCCTCAATACCATAAATAAATAAATAGATAGATAAATAAATAAGGTATTATGTACAACTACAAAAAATAAATTTTATAAATAAATGATATTGAGTCCATCTACAACTAAAAAATTAAAAAAAAAACTTTCTTTAATGGATCTGAAATTCAAAACGGTGACTACATTTGTATCTTAAATTACAATATGTATTTTCCATTAGTTTGTGTAACACTTTGATCTGTAAATAAATGTCTTATTTGGTAAACACAGGTAGAAGTCCCATCTCATTCAGAAACTGAAGTCAGATTCTTAAAGAAATAGTTGAAACTCTTAAAAACATAAAAACAAAACAAAAAAAAAGTCAGCCTAGATAACACAGATTTCCAAAGATAAAATACCACTTTAAAAAGCTAAGAGAGGGGCTGGGGTTGTGGCTCAGAGGTAGAGCGCTCGCCTCGCTGGGTTCGATCCTCAGCACCACATAAGAATAAATAAGTGAAGTAAAGGTATTGTTTCCAACTACAACTAATAAATAAATAAAAAACTAAGGGGGGGGGGGCTGGGTTTGTGGCTCAGTGGTAGAGTGCTTGCCCAGCACATGTGAGGCACTGTTTTTTTGTTTTTGTTGATATTGTTGTTGTTGTTAAATATTTTATTTCTTAGTTGTAGTTGGACACAACACTTTTATTTTATTTATTTTATTTTTATGTGGTGCTGAAGATCGAACCCAGGGCCTCGAACATACTAAGCCAGCACTCTACTACTGCGCTACAACCCCAGACCAAGGCACTGGGTTTGATCCTCAGTGCCACATAAAAATAGATAGATAGATAGATAGATAGATAGATAGATAGATAGATAGATAGGTGGGTGGGTGGATAAATGAAGTGAGGGTGTTGTGTCCTAGGGGAGGATACAGTGTGGCTCAGTGGTAGAAAACTTGCCTAGTAGGCATGAGGCCCTGGGTCTGATCCCAGCACCACAAAAATATATAAATGAATAAATAAATATATCAAATCAACTTTTAAAAAGTTAGTCAAGGGGCTGGAAGTATAGCTGAATGGTAGAGCACCTGCCTACTATGGACAAGGCCCTGAGGCTTGATTCCTAGCAAGGGGATAACCTAGACAAAACTAAACTAAAATAGTTAACAATATATCCTTGACACAGTGTAACTTATCACTGTCAAGAAGCCTCCCT
>NW_026012159.1:0-2765 GCF_001458135.2 Marmota marmota marmota | reverse complement strand
GTGTTACAGCTAGATCAAAAGTTAGGGTTAGGGTTACCTTACCGTTAGTGAGATGTTTAGAGCTAGGGTTAGCGTTAGGATCTTGGTCAGTGTTCGGGTTATAGTTAGGGTTAGGGTTAAACCCAGAATTATCACTAGAGTTAGGTCTAAGGGTAGGGTTATTGTTTGTGTTAGGTTAAGGTTTATCATTAGGGCTAGGGTTAGGTTTTTGTTTAATTCTAGGGCTAGTGATATGGCTAGATTTAGGATTAGGTTTAGGTCTGTGGCTAGTGTTAGGTCAGGTTAAGCTATAGGTTTATTGCTATTGCTAGTGTTAGGGTTCAGTTTATGGTTAGGGTCATGTTTAGACATATGATTACCTTTAGGGTCAGAATAAGTGTCAGGGTTAGGTTTAGCATTTGGGTTATGGTTAGAGCTGAAATGAGGGCTAGGGATAGGACTAGTTATAGGGTGAGGGTTTGGGTTAGGCTAAAGATTAGGGTTAGGTCTAGGGTTAGCATTAGGTTTAGGAATAGCTTAGGGTAAGGGATAGGATTAGAGCAAGAATTAGGGCTATGTTTAGGGTTAGGGTTAGGGCTAGTGTTAGGTTTAGGTTCAGGGTTAAAACTAGGGTTAGGTCTTGCATTAAGGCTAGGTTTTGGTTAGATTTAGGGATAGTTTTAGATTTATGGCCAATGTATGGACTAGGGTTAGGGCTAGGGTTAGGATTAGGGTTATGGGTTTGTTTTGTGTTAAGTTTAGGGCTATAATTACGGCTATGGAAAATGTCAGGTCTAGGATTATAGCTAGGGATGGTTTTTGGTTTAGGTTTATGGCTAAGTCTAGTATAAGGGTTAGGTTTAGGGGTAGGGTCAGGGTTAGAACTAGGTATATTATCACGGGAAGGGGCAGAGTTAAGTTTTTGTTTGGGATAAGGTTTAGGGTTTGGGCTTGAATTAGCATTAGGGTTAGAGTTAGGGTAATGATAGGGTTAGGTTTATAGTTCAGGTTAGGTTTAGGTTAATAAAATAGGTAAGCGTTAGGGATAAGTTTAGGGTTAGGCATAGGGTTACCATTAGAGTTATGGTTATGGTTAGGGTAATGTATAGGGTTAGATGTAGTAGGGCTAGGGTTATGGTTAGAATTCTGGCTAGGGTTTGGTAAAGTTTAGGGCTATGTTCTGGGTAAGGGTTAGGTTTAGCATTAGGGTTAAAGCTACGGTTAAGGCTTGGGTTAGGGCTTGGTTTTGGGTTTGGTTAGCACTAGGATTAGCACTATGGTAATGTATAAATTAGTGTTGCAATTAGTGCTAGTTTTAGGGTTAGGTCTAATGTTATGGTTAGCTTTATGGTTAGGGTGATGTTTAGAGCAAGGGTTATTGTTAGGGTTAGTGTCAGAATCAGGGTAAGTTTTAGGGTTTTGGTTAGAACTCGAATTAGGGCTAAATTGCTACTTGTTGTAGGGTTAGGGTTTGGTTTAGGTTAAGGTTTATGGATATAGGTTGGTTTTATTTTAGGGCTAGGGCTACGATTACAGTTATATTAGGGGTTAGCATCAGGGTTTGGACTAGTGTTAGGTTGAGTTTTTGGCTTAGGCTTAGGGTTAGATATTGAGTTAGGGTTAGATCTAGGGTTAGGGCTAGGTCTACTGCTAGGGTTAGGGTGAGAGTTAGGGTAATGGTAACGAATATAGTTAGAACAAGGTTTATGGCTACGGTGAGAAACAGAGTTAGTCATAGTAGTAGTATTAGGATTAGGGTTAGAGTTAGGGATAAATAAGGGCTAGGATTAGGGCTAGGGGAAGGGCTAAATTGGGGCTAGGATTAGGGCTAGAGTTAGTGTTAGATTTAGGACTAAATTAGGGCTAGAATTAGGGCTAGAGTTAGGGTTAGGGTTAGAACTAAATTAGGGCTTAGCATCAGGGCAATGGTTAGTGTTAGGGTTAGTGCTACATTAGGGCTAGTATTAAGGCTAGGGTTAGTGTTAGGGTTAGACTAATGGCTTGAGCTAGAGTTAGGGTTACCATTGGTGTTAAGGTTAAATTTAGGGGAATGGGTGGGACTATAGCTAGCATTAGGGTTAGGGTAAGGTTTAGAATTAGGATTAGGCCTAGGGTTATGTTTCAGTTTAGGATTAAGGCTAGATTTATGGCTAGGGTTTCTGTTAGGGTTATGGCTAGGACCAGGTCTAGGGCTAATATCAGGTCTAGGATTAAGGTAATAATAGTTTTAGGGTTTGGTTATGGCTTTGTCTAGTGTAAGAGTTAGGATTAGGTTAAAGGTCCGCTTTAGGGCTAGGATTATTATTAGGGTCAGGGTCAGGGTTAGCATTTGGTTTAGCTAAAATTTAGGGTTAAGGCTCGACTTAGCATTAGGGTTAGGTTTAGGATTAGGGTAATGGATAGGATTGAGTTTAGGTTTCAGTTAAGTATTTGGGTAATGGATGAGTTAGGTTTAGCAATTGGGTTAGGGTTACCAATAGGGTTAAAGTTATGTTTAGTGTAATGGATAGGTTTAGAGCTATGGTTAGTGCTAGGTTATGGTTTGTATTAAGTCTACAATTAGGTTTGGTTTAGGGATAGGGCTAGGGTGTGATTTGGGTAAGTTTTAGGGTTAGGGCAAGTGTTAGTTTTAGGGCTAGGATTATGGTTAGGTTAGGGTAAGTGTTAGTGTTTGAGCTAGAGTTAGGGCTAGGGTGAGGGTTTGGTTTAGGTTTAGGTCTAGGTTTACATTTATGGTTAGAGTTAGGTTTAGTGTTAGAGATAGGGTTTTATTTATAGTTAGGTTT
>NW_026012158.1:0-2765 GCF_001458135.2 Marmota marmota marmota | reverse complement strand
CCATTTAATGTTATTTGACATTTTTGTTTAGGCCATTCTTGTGGCCATTGTCTTATAGAGATAACTGAGACATCAGCTCCAGTATCTATTAACCCTTCAAAATATTTTCCTTGAATAATTAGAGTTAAAGAGGGTCTCTGATCAGTAATTAAGGTTTCCCAAAATATATTTTTTTCTGTATTATTAAATCCTCCAGTCCTTGATTGATTTTTAGAAGGAAATTGAAAAAAAGGTAACAGCAAAATCTGCGCTATTTGTTCTCCACTGATCAAAGAAAGGGTTTGAGTAGAATATGCCATGATGAAAATTTCATCTGTAAAATCAGGATCAACAATGCCAGGAATAACATGAATGCCTCTTAAGGCAGAACTACTACGTCCAACAATTAATCCAAAACTCTTAGAGAGAAGAGGTCCAAAAACACCAGTCTTTATTTTATAAATTCTACCTCCAGGAGATATCAAGACATTTTCATTAATTGGTAAATCAGTAGCAGCACTTTGTTGAGTAGCCGCATAAAGATTATCAATAGTTAACTTAGTACTATCCTGGGGTTGTTTGGTGGGTGGCCCAACTTGGGAGTCACAGATGCCTGAAACAAATGAGAAATGATCCCCAGTATTGTTTATGGGCCCCAGGGATGACAGCCCATTGAGTAGTTTCCCTACAGGGGGCAAAGGGTTTCCATCTTTATCTGTCTTAGAATGACATTCATTTGTCCAATGTTTGCCTCGTTTACATAGTGGGCAAACTTCAGTAGGTGTCCTTTCTGCACTGGGAGATATACTATTGTTACTATTGTTACCTTTTTTCTTACAATCCTTTTTAAAATGACCTGCTTTTCCACAATTGAAACAAGTTCCTGATTTATTGGGTTTAAGGGCTCCAACCATGGCTGCAGCAAAAACAGAAGCTTGATGTTCAATTCCTCCCACTCCAGCACAAGCTCTCACATATTCACTTAATGAGGCGTTTTGCCCTTTTAATGGCCCCAAAATACGCTTACATTCAGGATTTGCATTTTCAAATGCTAATGTTTCCAATAATACCTTTGCTATTTGATTTTGACCTACTGCCCTCATTACAGCAGTATGCAGTCTAGCAAGAAAATCAGTATAAGGTTCAGTAGCCCCTTGTACAGTTTTAGCAAAGGAAGGTTGTGCTTGACCAGTGGGTATCACACGTCTCCAAGCTCTTAAGAAAACCTGTCGAACTTGTTGAAGATCTGGATCTGTATATTGAGCCTGCTCTCTAAAGGAACGATAATTACCCTCCCCCATTAACTTATCCTCCATAGGTCCCGGTGGATTTTGAGCCTCATTCCTGGAGCTTGTTTTCGTGCCTCATCTTCCCACCAACTTCTCAATTGTAACCACTGAGATCCCTCCAAAACTGTTTTGGCTAATGCCTCCCAATCCAAAGGAATGAGTAGTTTAGAAGTTCCCAAATTTTCTAACATACCTAACACAAAAGGAGACTGAGGGCCATATTGAGAGACTGCAGCTTTTAAATCCTTAATAAACTTGTATTCCACTGCAGTATAGTGAACATCAATCACTGGGGGATTTTGAAGGTTTTGTTGTCTAGTTATAGGAAACAAATGTGGTGGATCAACAAAACCACCAGGGGGAGCTGCAAGATCATCATCATCATCATCATGTATCATAGTAAGAGGAAATGAAAAACGTTGTTCTCTACCCACATCAACTCTATACCTTGTCATTGGAAAGAGAGAAGCATTAGAAGGAGTAGTAGGTTTAAGAGAGGACCTTTGCTTTTTTAATTTCATTTTTTCCACAAAGGCCTCCATAATTTCTTTCATACTGGAGTCACTATCTGAACTTTCTGAATCTTCTTCATCACCCAGATCTGATTTAGGAGAGTCATTTATAGTATCACAAATATCTTCCTTGGGCTCCATTTTGTTAACCTTATTATCAGATTCTGATGTATTAACTTGGCTTTCACAAAGAGAGCCCTTTTCATTATTGCTTTCTAATAATTGTAATGCCTGAGTAATAGCGCTACACAATGTCCAAATCTTCAAAGAAATAACATTTCCAGCCTGATGTTGCTTACAGAGCTCGTTCTGAACCAATTTCCATCCCCCTAAATTTAACTGGACCTTAGTTTGATACTGGAACTAGTGACAATGACATTCTATAATTTTAAATAACTCCTTGAGTCTCTTATGAGATGTTTTCACACCTATGGAATACAATAATCCTTGTAGTAACTCCACATATTGTTCCTTTAAGGACTGGGAGTTTCCCATGTTAGTTCTGAAAGTCCCCCTAAAGTCTCTTTCAACCTGGAGTGATACCTTTTGATATTTTGTTAGTTCTGAAAGTCCCCCTAAAGTTTCTTTCAACCCGGGGCGATACCCTTTCAATATTTTGTTAGTTCCGAAAGTCCCCCTTTCGTTTTCTTAACCCGGGGTGCTTACCTTTTCGGTGCTGGATCCTGCCGACTACGCCAAATGTTGCAGTAATTCACTTGCAGGTCAGCATGGGAAAAGAAAGAAGAAGCAGAGCAAGCAAAGCAGCAGCAGAAAAAAAAGTCCTTTATTGTGTACAAGCAATCTTTTTATAGTATTGTGAACAAAGAAGGCAGCCTTCCAACATCAATAAATCAGGTCTTTCAGCTAATCAAACATAGCATACAGAAGTTTTACTTTCTAATCAGAAGTGACCCCCTTCTCATGGCTAATCTACTCTCGGCCTGGAGTATGTTGAGCTTTGCTCTTTGTTAAGAACAGATAATAA
>NW_026012157.1:0-2766 GCF_001458135.2 Marmota marmota marmota | reverse complement strand
TGGGTCAGGCGGTGGACCAGCGGGATCTGAATCACATCCCAGTGTCAGCACTCAACAGTCCCCCAGGACCCACGCAGGCACCAGGCACGCAGTTCCCTTGCCTATTTCTTCTGCATCTGGTGCAAGCACATGGACTTTGCACGTGCATGCAGACTTTGCACACGCACGTGGAATTAGCACCCGCGCGTCCGTTGCTGGAGCAAGCCTGAGTCTTGCCCAGTATTGACGGTTTTCCTCACGTGCTCGCTGTTCTCCACTCATTCCTTCCTCAGGTCTGACAGCCATTTCGCCTGAAGCTGCATGAGCAGCCGAAGAAGGCCTTCTGCGATGGAGGCTAGAATTACCCACTAGCGCCTTCGCTAAGACTGCCATGGAGACTTCCCACAGCAAGTGTTGTCCCTCACCCCTGCCCCCGGCGCTGAGGGGCAGAGGCCTGCCAGAAGGGTCCCACAAGAAGCCCGGTCATGGGCTGCACCTACTTCCCTATACTGGTTGGTCACTAAGGGCTTCCTGGACTGGTGGCACCACTCGCAGGTCATCTTGCCGCCATCCTGCAACTGCTCTTCAGCGGTTGTGGAAAGTGCCTGCTCGGTGCTTTTCCAGGGTCTGCGGACCCTTCGATCTTTTCTCGGAGACTTGGATATTGCCTCCTCCCTCCGCATGCCAGGTCTCCTGAGGAGGACGCTGCTGTCAACTACAGCTTTCATGAATTCCTGCATCCCAGGCCGCAGACTCAGACAGCAGCCTTGTAGGGTGCAGGGGCAGGAAGTGTCTCCTTGCCAGCTTCCAGCACCCCAAGAACCCTGCCCAGGGAGGACTGTGATCACAGCCCCTGGAGACAGTGGCCAAGTGGTGGCTGAGCAAGCAGAGCACCCTGTAGATAGAGAACATCAGAGGGGGTGCCCTCAGGTCACTGGAAGAGCATCTGCTTTTAGGCTCCTGGGGGCCCATAGCTGTGTGCCTGCCTTTGTGCCCAGGCCTGGGCCTCTGTGGAGAAACCTCTGCACCCAGAGCCCCCAAGACAGAGCTGAGAGCTCCCGGGCCATCTGCATGAGCTCCTGCCCCAAAAGAAACCCCATCAGCAGCTCCTACAGCTCCAGGCGAGGTCTCCGAGCCCTGAAGAGGAGGGCTCCAGACCCATCCAACGGGGAGCCACCCCTGGGATGTTCTTCATCCCCAGGGATTCCCCCAAAGAAGGCCCAGGGTGAGAAGGTGGCAGAAGGCAGGGCGGGACACCCATTGCCCAAGAAGAAGTCCTCACCCACGGGAGACACCAGTAGGCCACGGAAACTCAAGTTTCCTCTCCTGCCATACCGCCGAGGGGAACCTCTGAAGCTGCCACCACCTCTGTTACTGGCCTGTCCAGTGACTGCTGAGGACCTAGACAGGGAGAAGAAGAAAGCTCTGCAGCGCATCAACCGTCTTCTGATGGGTGAGACCCAGGCCTTTGGGAACAGCTGTGCCATGGCCCCACAAGCCCATGGGGGGTCCCCTCTCCACTGGGAGGGGCCAGGCCTCTGCCATCAGTGGGTCTCAGCCAGACCTTTCTCCATCCCCCCAGCAGCACAACCATGGTGGCCCACACCCCAGTGTGGGTTAGCTCTGCTGTCTCTTCCCAGAGCCATCCTCCCATCACCAATCTTACAGGACCGCTCTCCCCCAGCCTGCCAATTGCTGCTTTGGCCCTTCCTCCCAGGCCCTCTCTCAGCACATTGGCAGGCTTGGCTGCACAGCCAGTGGCCCCCTTTGGGGTCACACCCTTCAACACCACTATGCCTTCACAGCCCCCACATCTGGGGCCTCCCTCCACCTTGGGTAGGAGCTTCCGGCGCTCTCACCAGGGCCCAAAGCCCTACTGTACTCACAGGCCCTCACCTGTAGCAAGCTCCAGCTCTCCAGCTCGAAGGGTGCGAGGACACATTCCGCAGGGTAAGCAGCCTCTCACCCCTGGAGCCACTGTCCCACCAAGTTCTGGGGTTCCTGGTGGGATGAAGCCTGGAGCCCCTAGCTTTGTCAGCTATCATCAGCTTGGACACGTGGGAGCTCCAGGTCCAGGGGCAGCTCTGATGCCACCCTTGACTGTGGGCCCAACAACCTTGGGCAGCCTAAACTACTCAACCCTTGGGTCTGACAAACATAGAAACTCCACTGTGGGTCCTCGTGGCAGCACCCAGACACATTCAGTCACCTCAAAGGCAGCTGGGAGGAGAGACTTGTCCTTGGGTCAGACATCACGCAAGGAAATATCAAGCTCAGAAAGTAGAGAAACCCCCAAAACTAGAGAGCACCGTTGGGCAAGTTTGGGAAATGACACCTACACTGCCCCTAGCCAGAGCACCACCATGGCACCCAGAAAACACACAAAAGAGGGTAAAAAAAGGGCAAGGGAAGAGTGGAGTTCCTACCCCGAGTGCCATTCCTCAAAGCCTGCCCACCCAGAAACATCAAAGCTTACCTCAGGGGACAAGCACTCCCACTGAAAAGGGTATCTCTAGTTGCCCTTCAGTCCCTGGGACATCAAGGAGATCAGAGAGCCCAGAATTGCTTCCTGAACTCATGTCAGCCTCTGGGTCCTGGTGTAGCTCCTCCCAAAGAGGAGAAACCCCAAGCAACAGGCAGCAACAAGGAGCGATGTTGGAACAGAACACCTCCAGTGCCCCTAGCCAGAACACCACCATGGCACCCAGAAAACACACAAAAAAGGGTAAAAAAGGGCAAGGAAAGAGTGGAGTTCCTACCCCGAGTGGCATCCCTCAAAGCCTGACC
>NW_026012156.1:0-2766 GCF_001458135.2 Marmota marmota marmota | reverse complement strand
TGCTCGAAACTTTACAAACTAAATTAGTTCTCAGTGCACTCTGTATGCTTTTTTCCCTCTTGCAGTAGCCCTAAGCAGAGACAAGAAAAATACACTTTCATTTGAAAGCACTTACCAAGCTACAACAGAACTCTGAATTTCCTGAAATCCCAGCATACACTTTTTAACCAAATCTAGATGATACTTGGCAGTAATGATCAGTACTCCAGTTGCACTTGGCCCCCCAAATTTAGTTCTAGGCTGAAGCGTTCCTTTGCAGGAACAGTTTGAAATTTTACGTTTCACTTCATTTTCCTCTATAGGCAGAGATGCAGTTGGAACTCTCAATCAAATATGGTGGGCTAGCTGCTTAAAACTTTACAAACTAAATTAGTTCCAAGTGCTCTCTCTATGTGTTGTTCTCTCCTGTAGTAGTCCCAAGCAGAGGCAAGGAAAAACACTTCCATTTGAAAGCATTCGCCAAGTTTCCACAGAACTACGAGTTTCCTGAAATCCCAGCAAAAATTTTTTCACCCGATCTTGTTGTTACATTGTGGGAATCATCGGTACTCCAGCGGCACTTGCCTCTCCAAATTTTCTTCTTCTAGGTTAAAGCGTTCGTTTGCAGGAAAACTTTGAATTTTTTGGTTTCACTTTGTTTTCCCCTATAGGGAAAGATGCAGTTGGAACTCTGAATCAAACATGGTTTGTCTTAGCTGGTTAATCCTCGACACACTCCATCAATTCTCAGTGCTCTCTCTATGCTTTGTCCCTCTTGCAGTAGCTATAAACAGAGGCCAGGAAAACTCACTTTCATTTGAATGCTTTTTTAAATCTTCCATAGAACTCCCAGTTTCCAGAAATCCCAACAAATATTGTTTTTACCCAATCTTGATGATACTTGGCGGTAATGATAAGTACTCCAGTCGCACTTGGCCCCCCCAAATTTCCTTCATCTTGGTTGAAGCATTCCTTTGCAGGAGCAGTTTGAATTTTTAGGTTTCACTTTGTTTTCCCATATACAGATAGATGCAGTTGGAACTCTAAATCAGACAAAGGTTTGTGCTATCTTCTTGAAACTATACAAACTAAATTAGTTCTCAGTGCACTCTCTATGCTTGTTTCCCTCTTGAAGTATCACTAAGCAGAGGCAAGGAAAAAAACAGTTTCATTTAAAACAGTTTGCCATGCTTCCACAGAACTCCGAGTTTCCTGAAATCATAGCAAAAAATTTTTCACCCAATCTTGATGATACTTTGCAGTAATGATCCAGTAGCACTTGGATCCCGAATTTCCTTCATCTTGGTTAAAGTCTTCCTTTGCAGGAGCAGTTTTAATTTTTAGGCTTCACTTTGTTTTCTCTTATACAGATAGATGCTGTTGGAACTCTAAATCAAACACAATTTTGGTAGGTGCATGAAAGCTTGCAAACTATACTAGTTCTCAGTATGCTCATTATGCTTTGTTCTGTCTTGTTGTAGCCCAAAGGAGAGGCAGGGAAAATAAAATTTCATTTGACAGTGTTTGCCAAGCTTTCACAGAACTCCAAGTTTCCCAAAATCCCAGCAAAAGTTTTTTCACCCGATATTTATGATGTTGGGTGGTAATAAACCTCACTCCAGTCGCACGTGGCCTCACAAATTTAGTTCTTTTAGGTTGAAGCGTTCCTTTGCAGGAACAGTTTGAAATTTTAGGTTTCACTTCGTTTTCCCCTATAGGGAGAGATGTACTTGGAACTCTAAATCAAACTCGGTTTGGGCTAGCTGCTTGAAAATTTACAAACTAAATTAGTTCTCAGTGCACTCTTTATGCTATATTCCCTCTTGCAGTTTTCCTAAGGAGAGGCAAGGAAAAAACACTTTCATTTGAAAGTGTTTGCCAAGCTTCCACAGAACTCCGAGTTTACTGAAATCTCAGCAAATATTTTTTTTTTCCCCTGATCTTGTTGATACGTTGCAGGAATCATCAGTACCTCATCTGCACTTGGCTCCCAGAATTTCGTACTTCTAGGTGAAAGCGTTCGTTTTCAGAAACACTTTGAATCATTAGGTTTCACTTTGTTTTCCCCTCTATGTATACTGCCATTTGGAACCTTAAATGAAATATGGTTTGTGCTAGCTGCTTAAACCTTGACACACTCCATAAGTTCTCCGTGCTCTCTCTATGCTTTGTTCCCTCTTGCAGTAGCTGTAAGCAGAGGCAAGAAAAATCACTTTCATTTAAAGACTTTGCCATGCTTCCACAGAACTCCTAGTTTCCTGAAAGCCCAGCAAATATTTTTTCACCCAATCTTGATGATACTTGGTGGTAATGGTTGGTACTCCAGTCACACTTGGGCCCCCAAATTTAGTTCTTCTAGCTTGAAGCGTTCATTTATAGAACAGTTTGAATTCTTAGGTTTCACTTCATTTTCCCCTCTGCAGAGAGATGCAGTTGGAACTCTAAATCAAACATGATTTATGCTAGCTGCTTGAAACTATACCAACTAAGTTAGTACTCAGTGCACTCTCTATGCTTGGTTCCCTATTGCAGTAGCCCTAAGCAGAGACAAGGGAAAAAAAACAGTTTCCTTTAAAAGCGTTTGCCAAGCTTTTACAGAACTCCGAGTTTAGTGAAATCTCAGCAAATATTTTTTCACCGGATCTTGTTGATACATTGCAAGAATCATCAGTACCTTAGCCGCACTTGGCTCCCCAAATTTCATACTTCTAGGTGAAAGCGTTCATTTGCAGGAATACTTTTAATTTTTAGGTTTAACTTTCTTTTCCCCTATACAGACAGATGCAA
>NW_026012155.1:0-2766 GCF_001458135.2 Marmota marmota marmota | reverse complement strand
GGAATTGTTTTAATGCAACTTTCATGTTGAGCGACACTAAATACCTTCAATCATATGCTTCTGGAGGTCAGAAGACCACAGACCACAAAAGATATATGTGTGTGTGTGTGTGTGTGTGTGTGTATCACCAATAATGACTGTTGTGTAGCGTGGAGACAGTGCAGCATGTGGTCATTAGCAAGGTGATAACCTGTGTGTCCATGGTGAGGTTAAATTGTTAACATATTAAATAAGTGAAGTGGGATGTTGAGCTTGGGCCAGCAGTGGCCAGCCTGCAAGACAGGCCTAATAACCTCAAGGTTTTGATTTATTTTTTTCCTAGTACCAGGGATTGAACCCAAAGGTGTTTAACCACTGAGCCACATCTTCAGCCCTTTTAATTTTTTATATTGAGACAGGGTCCCGCTAAGTTGCTTAGGGCCTCACAATATTGCTGAGGCTGGCTTTGAACTCTCGGTCCTCCTGCCTCAGCCTCCTGAGTCACTGGGATGACAGGTGTGCACCACTCCCCCAGCTCGTTTTACCACTGATTCTTATTTTTTCCTTGAAACTTGGCCAACCAAGATCCTGGTCCACCCTCACCCTCCACCTACTCCATGACACCCAGGCAACACCCAGCTGAATTTCCTCATACAGCCTTCAGCTGAGTAGATTCTTTTCTTAGGTAAAACAGATAAAAATCTAAAGAAAACTTAAAACAGAAAACCAGGCCTTCTCTCTGCTTGGGGAGCAGAGCTTTATGCGGGGTTTGCCAGCTCTGAGGGGTCAGCCCCTCGCTCCTGTGCAGCACTGAGGTTCCTGGAGGCACCCATGTCCATCTCCTGGGGCTTCCAGGCTCCGAAGGTGCCCCTGAAACTGCACAAATCAGCAACATCATTAAAAAATACTCAATGGGTCACCACTTTGACCAATTTCCTCAATCACAGACTGAGCCTGCGCACCTGCTGGAGCCGCCCCTTTCAAAGCGCAGACCAGGAAGGTCAGGGATCCTCTCCCTGGCTGTGGCCTTGTCTCTTGGCTGAACTGAACTTGAACCTGGGGAGCTGCTTCCTACAAAAAGACCCAAAGGAACCCTTAGTAACTCGTGGCTTTATTTTTATACTTTCTTTTCCTTAAGAATAAAAAAAGGCAACAATTCGGGCAACCTCTGTTGGTCTTGGCCATTTGCACCCTAGATGCCAAGAGCCTGAGTGGACACACGTCCCCCTGACTTTGGAGGGAAACGGGAGTGGCTAGTGCTTTCCTTGTGGCTGCTCCTTTGCTGTCCCCTGCACCAATCTTCTCCTACAGTGCCGTGTAAATTAATTTGTGAGCAAATCAAGAAACTAACAGAAGACCTGTGAGCCATTTCACAGGGAACACAGCTGTCTCAGAGGACTCAATCTCTGTGATGCCACTTTGCTAAGACCTGTGTGTGCATGTGTGTGTGACAGGGGGGACTGTGTTTTGCTGCATCAACAAGCAAACCCAAAGTCTCATGTGTGTGCAGTGGGTATATTTCTTGCTTTCATGACATACCCACCGCTGGCTGGAGGGGCCCTGTATACTGTCCAGGACTGAGGACAACAGAGCCCCTCGTAAGGTATCAGCCATAATCACCACGAGGGAAGGGGAATGGGTCCCTTTACTGGGGCTGTTGTGAGTTTCCTTGCTTCTTCTAGCCACTGAGACATAAGATATTTTATTGTTTTTTAATTCTGCACTCCTGAAGCCTAATCATTTCCTCAAGCTCCTTCCTGATGTGACAGGAAACCTGAAGCCATTTCACAAGTCTAGCATCATCACGGGGGTCTTTCTGACCTGGGAGCACATCTGGGGCAGCAAGGACAAGGGCAGACATAAGAGAAGCAGGTGTTAAATGTTGTTCTGAAGGCGTGCGACTGAAGTGAGAAAGCACAGGCGAACTGGCCCGCTGAGCACCCAGGAAACCTACCAGCTCTGGCTCCAAGCACTGAAGGAGCATCCTTGGTTGCAGAGGCCTCTGACCAATCTCAGTGCCACACGCTCCTGACACCCCCCGGGGTGCTGCTGGCAGACAGAGAGGGAGGCACTGCACAGGTCACCGTCCCCTCAGCAGCTGTGGACGGACCCTTGGTGAGGAAGTCGTCAAACCTGAGGCCCCCCTGTCCATCCAGGAGCAGAGGGAGGCCGCGGGCTGAGGGCTGGACAGGTATTAAGTCAGACATAGATGCAGCAGAGATGTTGGGACATCAGGGAGGAAACTCGCCCTGTCGTGTCTCCAGGCAAATCGCCGCCTTTGAGTTCCCTGTCTCGATCCCAAGCGAAAAGAAAATTTCTCCTACCTTTGCCCCCAGCAGGAAGTCACCTGGGGGCCCGGCAGTGGGCCAGCGCTCAGAGACACCTTCCAGAGGGTGTGCTCACCCCACAGAGACGGAGGGTGCCCAGGCAGGGAAGGAGATGCTCCTGGACACCAAGCTGGCAAGAGATGCATGCGGCTTTGAAGAGGATTGGCATGAGTCCCTGATGCACAGAAGGTCACCCACCCTGGCTCTCTGGACCCAAGGAAGGGTCGTCCTTGCCTTCGGGCACCAGGGAATGATCATGTCACCATTATGGCTTTTGAGTCTACCCTCCCAGTGAGGAATGCGCACCTTCCTGGAAAGGGTCTCCGTGGTGCAGGACAGTCTGGGAAAGCTTAGGTGATATGGAGTTAGCTGGTGTCAGCCAACCCAGGCAGGTGGGGACCCACCAGGTGAGGAGGCTCCTCTGCAAGCCCTGTCCTCCTGAGCTCGGGGCCCCAGGAAC
>NW_026012154.1:6360-14348 GCF_001458135.2 Marmota marmota marmota | reverse complement strand
TTATAAAATTAGCACTAACCCTAACCCTAGGACTAAAACAAAACTGAGCAATAGACCTAACCCTATACCTTAACTTAAACCAAACCCTAAACTACTTCAATAACTAATCCTCCCCCTAATCGAGTCCTAACCCTAACCTTAAAACTAACCCTGACCCTGACTCATATCCTAACACTCATCCTAGCTCTAAACATAATGCTAACCTTAAACCGAACCCTAGCAGTAAACCTAGCCCTAATTCTTGTCCTAAATCAAACCCTAAAACTAAACCTGACCCGGACTCCTATCCTAACAATAACTCTAGCTCTAAATATCACCCTAACCTTAAATGTAACACTAACACTAGAACTACCCCTAACCCTAAATGGAAAGCTAACCATAATTGTAACCCTGGTTCTTACATTACCTGCTGCCCTAACCCTAGCCCTAATACTAACACAAAAAGTTGCCCTAATCAAAGCCCTACACCTAGCTTTAGCCCTAACCCTAACCTTAACCCTACCCCTAACTCTAGCTCTCACCCTATCCCTAACCCTAAGCAAAACCCTTACCCTAATGGTAACCCTAGACCTATCCCTAATTCTCAGGCTAATCAAAACTCTCACCATATTAATAGTCATAACCCTAGCCCTAATTCTAGCTCAACTCTATCCCAAACCTTAACCCTAACCCTGACCCTTATTTTGACCATAACACTAACCTAGGTTTAAACCTGACCCAAACGCTAGACCAAACCATAATACTAGCCCTACCAATAAACTTATACATAAACCAGACCCTATCACTAGCCCTAGACCTTAACCTAATCCTAAATCTAGCCTTAACTCTAGCTCTAGACCTAAACAAAAACCTAGCCTTCACCCTAACAATAGCACTTAAATTAACACAAAGACTACCCCTACCCCTAGACATAAACCTAGTCCCAATTCTGACTTCAACCTAAACTCTCACTCAAACCTGAACACTGACCCTGCCTTTAACACTAAACCTATCTCTTAACCAGACCCTAACTGAAAACCTAAACCTAACACTAGACATAGCCATAACCCTAACCCTACAACTAGCCCTTATCATAATCCTAGCTCTTATATTATTCATAGCCCTAACTCTACAACTTAACCTAACACAAAACCTAGAGCGAATTCTAGGCCTAAATCTAGCCCTAAGTGTAACCCAAACCCTAATGCTAGCCCTAATCCTAACCCT
Source organism: Marmota marmota marmota (assembly GCF_001458135.2). Lineage (NCBI taxonomy): Eukaryota > Metazoa > Chordata > Mammalia > Rodentia > Sciuridae > Marmota > Marmota marmota. Next base: position 13,142 of record NW_026012154.1, on the reverse strand, counting down.
AGCCTTAGTCTTAAACCTTCCTCAAAGCCTAACCCTTACCAAAAATATAAACTTAGACCTATATCTTACTCTAAACCCTAACCCTAGCTCTAACCCTAAACTTAACCCTATCACTAAACCTAGCTCTAAACCTACACCTTACCCAACTCTACACCTAACTGTATTGATAACCCTAGCCTTAACCCTAACCATAACCCTAACCCTAAGCAGAAAACTAAAAATAGACCTAACCCTAAAACTAACATGAGCCATAGACCTAACCCTAGCTCAAAATCTAACCCATACCATAAACCTAAACATAACCGCAGTCTTAACATTAACCCTAAAACTAAATCTAACCCTAAACCTACATCTAACCATATCCATTACCCTAACCCTTATTCTAACCCTAATCATAAACCTAGCCCTAACCTTAACCCTAACCCTAAAATTACCATAATCTTATCTCTTGACTTAAGGCTGAACCTAATCCTCGACCTAGCCCTAGCACTAACACTAGCTCAAACCCTAGCCCTTACCCTAAACATAACCCTAGCCCAAAACCTAACCCCAATTCTAGCCCTAATCCTAAACATAACCAGAACCCAAACCCTAGCTCTAACTCTATCCATTACCTTAACCATAACCCTAAACCTAAGGCTAAACCTAACCCTAAACCTAAACCTAACCCTAACTCTACCCCTAGCCCTGATTCTAACCTGAAGCATCAACCTAGCCCTAACACTTACTCAGTTCCTGACCCTTACCCTTAACCTAACCATAAGAAAATGATAAGCCTAACCCTAAACCTAACTCTAGCCCTAATCCTAAATTTAAACTATACTTAACCTTAGCTCTAACCTCACCAATTACTGTAACCCCTACCATAAACGTCATGAAAAACCTAGCCCTAGTCTTAAACCTTCTCTAAACATAAATGTAAACCTAACCCTAGACCTAACCATAAACCCAACCCTTTCCATAGTCCTAACTCTAGCTCAAACTCTAACAATTATGCTAAACTTAACACTAACCCTAGTCCTAAACCTAAACCTAACCCTAACCCTAACCCTAACCCGACATCTAAAATTGTCCATTACCTTAACCCTAATAATAACCCTACTCCTAAACCTAGACCTAATCCTAAACCTAACCCTATCCTTAGCATTAACCCTAGCTCAAACCCTAACCCATACCCTAAACCTAACACTAGCCTTAACCATAACCATAACCCAAACTCTAGCCCTAATCCTAAACATATCCCTAGCCCTAACCCTAGCTCTAAGCTTATCCATTACCCGAATTATAACCATAAACCTAATGCTAACCATAGGCCTAACCCTAACCCTATCTGTAACCCTAAATTTAACCTGAGCCTTAAACCTAAGCTGAAGCCTAAACCTAACCTTATACATTACCCTAACCCTAACTCAAACCTAATGCTAATTTGAACCATAAACCTAAACCTCAATCAAACCCAAACCCAAAACCTGACTCTGACTATTATAATACCCCTACCTCTCATCTTGAACCTCACCCTAAACCTAACTCTGACATTAGACCTAGCCATAAACCTTACCCTAAAACTATCCCTAACTATAACCTTAGACCTGATTTAGCCCTAGTCCTAATTCTTGCCATAACCCTAACATAAACACTAGCCCTCAGTCTATCCCTAAACCTAGCCTAGATCCTAACCCAAACCCGAACTCAAGCCCTATCCCTAATTTTATCCCTCGCCCTATTTCTGAAGCTTGCTATAACCCCATCCCTTCCCCCAAATCTAACCCTCACTCTAACTCTAGACTTCACTCTTAAACTAATCCTAGACCTGATCCTAGCACTAATTTAGACCTAACCCTATCACTAGCACTAAGACTAACTCTAACTCTGACCATAGCCCTATTCCTAGATCTACACCTATCCCTTATCATAACCCTAACATTTGCCCAAAACTTAGCCCTAACACTAGCCCTAGCAATAACCCTAGAACTAACCATAACTCAAAGTCCAACCCTAACCCTAAGCCTAAACCTCACACTAACACTATCCCTAACATTAAACCTAAAACTAGCCCTAATCTAGTTCAAGACCTAAAACAAAACCGAGACATAGCCCTAACCCTAACATTTAACCTAAACCAAAACCTAACCCTACACCTAGCCCTAACCTTAGCCCTAATTCCAGTCTTAACCTAACCCTAAAACTGACCTTGAGCCTGACTCTGACCTTACACTAACCCTAGCTCTAACATCACTCTAAAACAATACCTAACCCTAAAACTAGAACTAGTTCTAACCATAACCCTAAAAGTAGCCCTCATTATAACTCTAGTTCTTACATTAACCGTAGCCCTAATCCTAGACCTAACCTAACCCAAAACCTAGCCCTAAACTGAGATATACACCTCGTTTTAACCCTAAAACTAACACTAGCCCAAACCATTACCCTAAATCTAACCCTACCCCTAAAACTGGCCCTAACCATAAACCTAACTCTAGACTTAATCCTAACCATAATCCTAGCCGTAACTCTAGCTCTAACCCTATCCATTACCCTAACGTAACCCTAACCCTAATGCTAACCCTAGCCCTAAACTTAACCCTAATCCTAAACCTAGACCTGACACTAATCCTAACCATCGCCCTAGCCGTAACCATAGCTCAAACCCTAACACTTACCTAAACATAACTCTAACACTAACCCTAGGCCTAACCCTATCCCTAACCCTAGCACTAATCCTAACCATAAACCTAGTCCTAAAACTATCTATTACCCTAAACATAAGTCTAACCCCAAAATAGCTCTAAACATAGCTCTAACCCCACCCATTACCCTAACTATAAATGTCATGATAACACTAGCCCTAACCCTAAACCTACTCTAACCCTAACTGTAAACCTAACCCTAGAACTAACCATAAATCTAACCCTTGTCATAGTCCTAATCCTAGCTCAAACCCTAACAGTTAGTGTAAACCTAACACTAACCCTAGCTCTAAACCTAAATCTAACCCTATCCAGTTAGGCCTAACCCTAAAACTATCGCCAACACTAACCTTGTCCTTACCTAAACCTAACCTGAACACTAAACCTAACCCTATCAATTACACTAACCCTAACCCTAATACTAACCCTAATGCTAATATGAGGCCTAAAACTAAACCAAAACCTAACCCAAACTCTGAACAAGACATGACTCTAATAACACACCTAGCTCTAAACCTGACACTTACCCTAAACATAACCCTTAAACTAGACCTAGCCACAAAACTAACCCTAACATTATCCGTTTAAGTCTAGGATGAGGGCAAGGGTTTATTGTAGGGTTTGGTATAGAATTAGGGCTTGGGATAATGTCAGGTCTAGTGTTACAGTTAGGAGTAGATTTAGGATTAGGTCTATGTCTTTGTCTACTGTAAGTGTTCAGTTTAGGGTAAGGGTCAGTTTTAGAGCTAGGGGTATTTTTAGGTTCAGGGTCAAGTTTATGGTTTGTATTAGGTTAAGATTTAGGGATAGGGCTCAAATGAGCATTAGGGTAAGAATTAGGTTTAGGGTAATGAATAGGGTTAGGTTTAGGGTTCAGGGTAGGTTTAGGGTAATGGAGAGATTTAGGGTTTTTGATAGGGTTAGGGTTAGGCCTAGGGTTAGCATTATGAATCGGGTTATCATAAGGGTAATATATAGGTTTATGGTTAGGGCTAGTGTTAGGGTTATAGTAAGGGATATGGCTAGGGTTTGTTTATGCCTAAGGTTAGGCTTTGAGCTATGGGTAGGGCTAGGTTTAGGGTTAGGGTTATGCTTACAGTAGGTTTAAGCCTTGGATTAGGGCTAGGTTTTCTGTTAGGATTAGGTCTAGGGTTAGTGCTATGTGTAATGTAAGATCTAGGGTTCTAATTAGGGCTAGTTTTAGGGTTAGGGTTACGGCTACTTCTGGTGTTAGGTTTAGATTTTGGTTTTGAGTCAGTTTTAGAGCAAGGTTTAGTGTTAGTGTCAAGGTCAGTGTTCAGATTAGAGTTAGGGTGAAAGCCAGAATCAGTAGTAGGGTTAGGTCTAGGGGTAGTGTTATCGTTTGGTTTAAGTTAAGGGTTATTTTTAGGGCTAGGACTAAGTTTTTGTTTAGGTCTAGGGCTAGAGTTATCACTAGATTTAGGATTAGGTTTAGGTCTAAGGGTAGTGTTCAGGTTAGTTTTACATAAAAGTTTACTGGTAGGGCTAGTTTCAGGGTTCAGTTTAGGGTTAGGGTCAGGTTTAGACATAGGTTACAGTCAGAATAAGGGTGAAGGTTAGGGTTAGGTTTTGGGTTAAAATTAGAGCTAGAATGAGAGTGAGTGTTTGGACTAGTAATAGGATTAGTGTTTGATTTAGGCTAAGGGTTACAATTAGGACTAGGGTTAGCATTATGGATAGGGTTTTCCTTAGGATAAGGGATAGGGTTACAGCTAGGCTTAGAGCTAGGGTTAGGGTTAGGTTTAGGGCTAGGGTTAGGGTTAGGGTTAGGGTTAAATCTAGTTTTAGGGCTCAGATTAGGGCTATTTTTGTTTTGGTGTTAGGGTTAGAGTTAGGACTATGACTAATGTAAGAACTAGGGTTATTATTAGGGTTAATTTTAGTATTAGGGCTTGGGCTAGGAATGGTGTTAGCATTTACTTCATGGTTAGGGTGAAATATAGAGCTAGGCTCGGTGCTTGGATATTAGTCATGGTAAGGGTTAGTTTTAGTCCTAGGACTCAAATTTGAGCTAGTGTTATGGCTAGTTGTAGGGTTAGGGTTTGGTTTAGGTTAAGTTAGGGTTAGGGTAATGGCTCGTTTGTGTGTGTGTGTGTGTGTGTGTGTGTGTGTTTTAGGGATAGGACTAGTGTTAGGGTAAGTTTTATCATTAGCAATAATGTTCAGCTAGTGGTAGGGTGAGGTTTAGGCTTAAGGTTAGGGATAGATTTAGAGTTATGGTTAGATCTATGGTTGTGTCTAAGGTTAGACCTAGTGTTGGGATTATGCTAATGGACAGGTTTAGAAATAGAAATAGGGTTATGTTCAGAGTTAGAGTTATTCTTAGGGCTAGAGTTAGGGGTTTGCTTAGGGGTGGGGCTAAATTAGGGCTAGATTAGCACTAGGTTTAGTGTTAGGGTTAGGCCCATGGTTAGGGCTAGATATAGGGTTAGTGTTAGTGTTAGGTTTATGGTTAGTTTTAGGGGAAGGGATGAGGTTTTGGCTAGGTTCAGGGCTAGGGCGAGGGTTAAAATTAGATATAGGTTAGGGTGAGTGTTCAGGTTAGGATTAAGGCTAGGTTTAGGGCTAGGATAAGGGCTACGGTTTGTGTTAGGGTTAGAGCTAGGATTAGGGTTAGGGCTAATGTCAGGTCTAGGGTTAAGTTTAGGAATAGTCCTAACTTTAGATTTATGGCTAGGACTAGTGGAAAGTTAGGTTTAGGATAAAAGTCAGGTTTAGAGCTAGGTGTATTATTATTGTCAGAGTCCTGTTTAGGGTTTGGTTTAGGATAAGGTTTAGGGTTAGGGCTCAAATTAGCATTAGGGTTAAGGTTAAAGTAATGGATAGTGTTAGGTTTAGGGTTCAGGTTAGGTTTATGGTAATAGATAGGGTTAGTGTTAATGATAGGATTAGGATTAGACCTAGGGTTAGCATTTGGGTTAAGTTTATGTTAAGGGTAAAGAATAGAATTAGTGCTAGTGTTAGGGCTTGTGTTAACATTAGGATTTTGCCTAGGTTTAGAGATAGGCCTAGGGTTAGTGTTCATGTTAGGTTTAGCAGAAGTGTTAGGGTTTGAGCTAGGGTTAAGTCTAGGGTGAGGGTTTGGTTTAGAGTCAGGGCTATGGTTAGGGTTAGGGTTAGTGTTATGGCTTGGGTTAGCATTAGGTTTAGGGTTATGTTTAAAGTAATGGACAGAGTTTGTACTAGGATTTATGCTATGGTTACAGTTAGGATTAGGGCTAGGTTTAGGGTTAGGATGACGGTTGGGGCTATTGTTATGTTTAGGGTAAGGATTAGAGTTTGAGTAAGGTAAGGTAACCCTTGAGTAAGGGTTAGACTTAGGGTAAGGGTCAAGTTTAGAGCTAGATGTATTATTAAGGTCAGGGTATGGGTTATGGTTTAATTTAGGTTAAGGTTTAGATTTAGGGATTTAATTAGTGTTAGGGTTAGAATTAGGGTTAGGGTAATGAATAGGCTTAGGATTAGGTTATAGGTTATTTTTAGCTTAATGGATAGGTCTAGGGATTGTGACAGTGTTAGGGTTAAGCCTACGGTTAGCATTAGGGTTAGGATTATGTTTAGGGTAATGGGTAGGATTAGAGGTAGGGTTAGGGCTAGGGTTATGGTTAGGATTAGGGTTAGAGTTAGAGTAATGTATACAATTAGAGATATGGTTACAGCTATGGTTAAGGTTAGGATTAGGGCTAGGGTTAGGTTAGGGTTTGGGATTGGGCTATGGTTATGTTTACTGTAAAGGTTAGGCTTTGAGCTAGGGTTCGGTTCAAGGAGAGGGTTAGGTTTAGGGTTAAGGCTATGGTTAGTTTAGGGTTACACTTAGGGCTAGGTTTTGTGTTATTTTAGGCCTAGGCTTAGGCCCATGTGTTTATAAGAGATAGGGTTATGATTATGTGTGGTTTTAGGGTTAGGGTTATGGCTAGGTGTAGTGTTATGATTAGGTTTTGTTTTAGGTTGAGCTTTGGAGCTAGGGTCAGGGTCAGTGTTCAGGTTAGAGTGAGTGTTGTGTTAGTGCCAGAGTTAGGAGTAGGGTTAGGTTTAGAATTAGGGTTAGTGTTTGGGTTATGTTAAGGGTGATTG
>NW_026012154.1:0-2082 GCF_001458135.2 Marmota marmota marmota | reverse complement strand
TTAGCATTAGGGTTAGGGTTGGCTTAGGATAAGGGATAGGGTTAGACCTAGGGTTAGGGCTACATTTAGGGTAGGGTTATGGCTAGTGTTAGGATTAGGTTTATGGTTTAAGCTAGGGTTAGGTTTCAGATTAGGGCTAGGTTTTGGTTAGTTAGAGCTAGGCTTAAAGTTATGGCCAATGTTTGCCATAGAGTTACAATTTGGGCTAGTTTTAAGATTTGGGTTAGGATGAGGTCTAGTGTTAGGATTAGGTTTAACATTAGTGTGGTGTTTAGAGCTAGGGTTAGTATTAGGGTCAAAATTAAGGTCAGGGGTAGTTTTAGGGTTAGAGTTTGGACTCAAATTAGGGCTAGGTTTAGGGTTAGTTTTGGTTTAGGTTAAGCTTTAAAGTTAGGGCTATGGCTGGGTTTTGTTTTAGGGCTAGGGCTATGGTTAGGGCTAGTTTTAAGATTAGCAATAGGTTTAGGACTGGTGTTAGGATTAGGTTTAGTCTCAGGTTTAGAGTTAGATATAGAGTTAGGATTAGATCTAGGGTTAGGTCTAGGGATAAGGATATGGCTACCATTAGTTCTAGGTTTATAGCTAGGATTAGGGTTATGATAAAAATAGGGTTAGAACTAGGGATAGGGCTAAGGCGAGAGTGAGAGTTAGTCTTAGGGCTAGGCTTAGGGCTTGATTAGGTATGGGTCTTAATTAGGGCTAAGAATAAGGGTAGGTTTATATTTATGTTTAGGCCTAGTTTTAGTTTTGGGCTTTGGGTTAGGTTTAGTTTAAATGATGGGGTTAGACCTAGATTTAGAGCTAGGACAAAGGTTAGAATTAGGCTTGGGGCTAGGGTTTAATTACAGTTATGATTAAGGTTAGTTTAAGGGCTAATGAGGGCTAGACTTTTTGTTTTTGTTAGGGCTAGGATTAGTGTTAGGGTGAATACCAGTTCTAAGGTTATGGTTATGGATACTTTTAGGGTTAGGTTTATGGTTATGTTTAGTGTAAGGGTTAAATTTAGGGTAAGGGTCAAATTTAGAGCTAGGCGTTTTAATGGGGTCAGGGTCAGGTTTAGGATTTTGTTTAGGTTAAGGTTTAGGGTTAGGGCTCAAATTAGCATTAGGATTTGGGTTAGGGTAATGATAGGGTTAGGTGTAGGGTTCAGGTTAGGTTTAGCATAATGGATTGGGTTACGGTTAGGCATAGGTTTAGATTTAGGCCTAGGGTTAGCATTAGAATTAGGGCTATGTTTAGAGTAATTGATAGGATTAGAGCTAAGTTTAGGGCTAGGGTTATGGATAGGATTAGGGCTAGGTTTAGGGTTAGGGTTAGGGTTAGGGCTAAGTTTTTTTTTAAGGTTAGGGCTAGGATTACAGCTAGGGCAAATGTCAGGTCTATGGTTACATTAAGAATAGTTTTAGGATTAGGTTTATGGCTAGGTCTAGTATAAGGGTAAGGTTTAGGGGTAGAATCAGGGTTAGAGCTAGGTATATTATTACAGAAGGGTCAGAATTAGGGTTTGGCTTAGGTTAAGAATTAGGGCTCAAATTACCATTAGGATTAGTATCAGGGTAATGATAAGGATAGGTTTAGGGTACAGGTTAGGTTTAGGTTAATGAATAAAGTTAGGATTAGTGATAAGGATAGTGTTAGCCCAAGGGTTACCATTAGGGTTATGGTTATGGTAATGGATAGGGTTAGAGCTAGTGATAAGGCTAAGGTTATGGTTAGGATTCTGGCTAGGGTTAGGGTAAGGTTTAGGGCTAGGTTTTGGGTTGGGGTTAGGTTTAAATCTAGGGTTAAGTCTCAAATAACGGCTAGGGTTTGGGTTTGGTTAGGGCTAAGGTTAGGGCTATGGCTAATGTATGAACTAGTGTTACAATTAGTGCCAGTTTTAGGGTAAGGGTTAGGGTGATGTTTAGAGCAAGGGTTATATTTGGGGTCAGGGTCAGGGTTAGTTTTAGTGTTAGTTTTAAGACTCTAATTAGGGCTAAAGTTATTGCTAGGTGTAGGGTTAGGTTTTGGTTTAGGTTAAGGGTTATGGTTAGGGCTATGGCTCAGTTTTGTTTTAGGGCTAGGGCTAGGGCAACGGTTAAG
>NW_026012153.1:0-2767 GCF_001458135.2 Marmota marmota marmota | reverse complement strand
AAAAAAAAAAAAAAAAAAAAAAGCAAAAAACACCTTTTCCCTGAGATCTGAGATCTTTCAAGTTTAATTCAATTGTATATTCAGTAAATAATAAAGCTGCCAAATGTGTATAAAAACACAATGAAATCAGTCTGCAAAACTTAAAGCATATAATCAACAATATAAGGTTAGTGACATGCTAAACTAATCAGCCTAGTGCTTGGAAATTATTTTGCCTCTAAGCTGTATTTGCTCTTCAAATAAGTGAAAATGGGCATAGAATTTGATAAATTTTTATCCTTGATCACACAGTACTCGATATAGAAAAGGTCAGTGTAAAAGCTATCATTTCCAGTGAATGTGTTTCATTAATGCCACTTAGGGAATATTTTTTTTCCTTCCCATATTCAAATGTCATGAGTCCTAACCACATAAAAAGGAATGTGTTTTAAGTATAGAAAGTCTGCTCTATATATATCAGATTCTTTTTATATTCTACGGAGAACTCTAGCAAGGGAAACTATCCACATACTTTTAAATGTTGCAGTGGTTAGAATATACTATATTATTAGACCAATGAAACAGATCAAAATATCCAGACTTATTTTATGCTCAAACATCTAGAAACCAAATACATTTTTATCTTATTAGCAGATAAAATATCAACCCAGAAGCAAAGAAAATAAGGTAAAATATTTTAGATATATCATTTTCCTGTTAGTAGAACCATTTTTCTGTTCCTTGAGAATACCTGATTTAATTATTATGAAAGTAAGACTCTCTTACCAGATGGGTTTTGCTTTGCATTTTTCAGGAATTTTCTAGTTTTCTTGTTGCTGGGTTAGATTCTAAATAGCAAAAGTACAGTTTTCAGTTGGCTCCAGTGCTGTAGTGTTCAATGATCAATACTCCTCTAGCTGGGTTATTTGTGCTCTGGGCTGTTAAAGCCTAGTCTTCAGTAGGAATCAACCCTCAAAAATACAGTTCTTCTTAGTGCAAGTAATATACTTTGTTTACTTGGCATAAATAATATACTTGATGTTCTTAAAGGTCATTGAAGAAAACAATCAGACCGCAATGCCAAAATAAACATTTCTTTCCTTATTGCCAGAGTGGAATATTTACATGACAATGGAATCACATGAAATAGAATAATGAGTATCAAGGAAGCCTGCATGATTTTATCACTTGTTATAAATCTACCTACCTACCTACCTATCTATGTCTGTTGGGATTATTGACCAGGCTAAGAAATTTGAGCAATCAGCAGAAGTATTAATTTACAGGTAAATAAATATTTTCATGTCCAACTGTTATTAATATTTGTCTCAATTTCAAATTCAAGTTCTTCTCTAATGCTTTAAAATATCACAAACCATGAAAATTCATCATCTTATAAAATAATTACTTATTCTCAATGAAGTAACTTCTTCAAACATTGACTATAAGCACAATATTGGGGTATATGCAGGTCATCTGAGGATCAAGCTACACACTAATTAACTCAGGCAGTAGGCCTGAAAGTTAGCTTGGGAATTGTTCAATGTATAACAGTGGTTTCACAGGTCAGTTTTGGTCTACTGGGCAGTAGTGAAAGGGGAGTTAAAATCAGAAGAACAATGTTCAAAGTAGCTGTTGGATGAAGAATATGGATATTGGCCTTTCTTTGTAGAAAGGTCAAGAATAGAGTATTAGAACCATGCATACCTTTTGAGATCCCTGTAATAACATCCTTCACATTATCTCAGAGATGTTAAGAGCTCCTGCATGAGAAAGGATATTCATATAAATAGCCAAAATGCTCACTAAACTCAAGACTACTGTGCAGCCTCTTAGCCTTCTTGTCTTCAGATAATTCAGAATCCCTCTATCTACTGAATAATTTACCAGTCTCGCACAGTGACCTTTAACCTGCCATGCAAGATACACATAACATCTTGAAATTACCTATAGTGAAGAACTTTCCAATAATATTATAAACAGACTCGCATTGCAATCCTCTACAAAAAAGTTAAGAGAGAGTTTCATGTCTGTTATACAGATGTAAAATGAGCATGCTAGGAAGCTTTATGACCTACCACAACCCATAAGCAAACTAAGGACAACCAAAATAAAAAGTCAGAATTTGTTATTTTAAATACACCATATTATAAAATTTTAATTTAAATGAATATACAATATGGAAGTTATTTTAAATGTTTCTAAAACTATATGTGTATATTTACTCTATTACGAAACTATAATGTCTGTAGGTGATGGAGTTTTTTTTTTCCTCCCTCCCTTTAGAGTATATATCTTAAAGTACCTTTGATGTGGTTCCTCTGCCAATTTTCTTTCAGCATCCCAAACTTAGGGAACACATGGGAAACAAACTATTTTTCTTTATTCAGAAAAGAATGACAATTTGCCCCTTACCTCTGCCTTAAAGACCTATATTGCTTTTCATAAGGTGGAGACAATGTTTGGAATGACCGTTCATCTACAGACTGGACTTCAGAGTTAATACATGTCATTTCTGTGAAGCCAGATAATTTTTAATGGAAGATAAAAATATACAATATTTATATCTTTTTCTATTCAAATACATTAAGAGTCAGCTATGTTTTTTTCCTGATCTATTTTTCTATCTTCTTGATGACTGGAGAGGACTCAAAGACCTTTGAAAAAGGCAGATCTGTTAGATATAAAGCAGTTAAACGTCTTACTTACATTGTACCAGGCCATCTGATGAGGAATACCTGCATTTGCCTGTAAAGTAAAAAAAAAAAAAAAAAAAAAAAAAAAAAAA
>NW_026012152.1:0-2767 GCF_001458135.2 Marmota marmota marmota | reverse complement strand
CTCAATCCCTAACTCTTAAACCTAACATAACCTTAACATTAACCCTTGGCCTAAATCTAACCTAATCTAACACAAGCCCTAAACTTCACACAAAAGCTAGTTTTAATTGTAGCCCTAAATCTCACACTAAGCATAACACTAACCCTGTACCTAGCCCTAACCCTAACCTTCATCCTAGCCCTTAACATTACCCTAAACATAACCCTAAACCAAACCCAAAACCTCACCCTAACCCTAGCCATAATCCTAACCATAGCTATAGCCCAAACCCTCGCTCTAACTATAGCAATTACCCTAATCATAACCCAAAACCTAATGCTAACCATAGCCCTAATCCTAACACTAAAACTAGAGCCCTGACTGTAACCCTAACCCTTGCCCTAGCCCTAATACTAGCTCAATCCCTAACCCTTAAACATAACCTAACCCCAAAACTAACCAAAGGCCTAACCCTAACCCTAACCCTAGCCCTAATGCTAACCTTAACCCTAGCCCTAACCCTAGCTAGAATCCTACCCATTACCTAGCCCTAAACTTAACCCTAATGATAACACTAGATCTAAAAATAAACCTACCCTAACCCTATAAATAAACCTAACCCTAGAACTAACAGTGAACCTAACCCTAATCCTAATCCTAAACTAGCTCAATCCCTAACCCTAACCCTAAACCTAACACTAATGCTAACCTAACCTTAACCTTAACTCTAACCTGACATCTAAACCTATTACTCTAACTCTAATGATAACCCTAGACCTAACCTTAACAATAACCTTAGCATAACCATGAACATAACCCTAGACCAAACCCCAAATAAACCTTAGTCCTAGCACTAAACCTAGCTCAAACCCTAAACCATACCTGAAAACTAATACTGACTCTAACCCTCACCCTAACCCTGACCTAACCCTAACCCAGCCCTAATCCTAAATTAACCCTAGCCCTAACCATAGGTATAAATGTATAAATTACCCTAAAAATAACCATAATGTTAATGCTAACCCTAGGCCTAACCCTAAAACTATCACAAACCAAAACCATATCCATTACCCTAAAGCTAACCTGAAACCTAAACCTAACCCTATCCATTACCTATACCCTAATTCTAACCTTAATGCTAATTTGAGCCTAAACTTAATCCATAACTAACCCAAACCCAAAGCCTGACCCTGACCCTAATAATACCCCTAGCTCTAAACCTGACCCTTTCCATAAATGTAACACTTAAATTTGACCTAGCCATAAACCTAACCCTAGGACTATCCCTAACTGTAAACTTAGACCTGATATTAGCCCTAGCCCTAATTTTTCCCCTAACCCTAACACAAAACCCAGCCCTAATCCTAGCGTTACACTTAGCATTAATCCTAACACAAACCTTAACCCTAGCCCTAACCCTAAAGCTAAATGTAAAACTAGACCTAACCCTAAAGATAGCACTAAAACAAAACAGAACAACAGGCCTAATACTAAACTTTATTTAAACCAAACACTATCACTACACCTAGAACTAACCCTAGCCCTAATTCAAGACCTAATCCTAACCTTCAAAATAACCCTGACTCTGTCTCATATCCTAACACTCACCCTAGCTCTAAACAGCACCCTAAACTTAAACCAAACCCTAACAGTAACCCTAGGCCTAATTCAAGTCCTAACCCTAACCCTGAAACTATTCCTAACATGAGTCATATTCTATCACTAACTCTAGCTATAAATATCAATCTAACAATAAACCTAACCCTAACACTTGGCCTAACCCTAACCCTAACCCTAAAACTAACCCTAATTGTAACCCTGGTTCTTATATTAGTCATTGCCCTAACCCTAGCCTTAAACCTCACACAAGAACTAGCCCTAATCTGAGTCCTAAACCTACATTTAACCCTAAACATAACCCTAACCCTAGCCCTGAACCTATCTCTAACCGTATCCCTTACCCTAAGCAAAACCCTAACCCTAATGGTAACCCTAGACCTATCCCTAATCCTTAGGCTAACCAAATAGTAACCCTATTAATAGATCTAACCCTAGATCTCATTCTAGCTCTAATCCTATCCCAAACCCTAACCTAACCCTGACCCGCATTCTGACCATAACACAAACCTGAGGTCTAAACCTGACCCTAACGCTAAACCAAACTCTAACACTAGCCTTACTGGTAACCTTATTCCTAAACCAAACCCTACCTTTAGCCCTAGATCTAAACCTAATTCTAAATCTAGCCTTAACTCTAGCTCTAGACATAAAGAAAAATCTAGCCATAGCCCTAACAATAACCCTTAACCTAACCCAAACACTAACCCCACCCCTAGACCAAAACCTAGTCCGAATTCTTGCTTTAACCTGAACATTAACTGTAACCAGAACACTGACCCTGCCTTTAACACTAAATGTACCTCTTAAACTGACTCTAATCAAAACTGAAACCTAATTCTAGACACATGCATAACTCTAACAGTATAACAAGACCTAATCATAACTCTGGCTCTTACATTACCCATAGCCCTAACCCTAGGCCTAAACCTAACCCTAAACACAGAACTAATCCAAGGACTAAATCTAGCCCTAAGCATAACACTAACCATAACCCTAGCCCTCACCTAACCCTAGGCCTAACATAAACCTAGTCCTCACCTTAGTGCTAAACCTAGCTCAAAGCTTAAACCTTACCCTAAACATAAACCTAGACTTATCACAAACTCTAACCCTAACCATAGCCCTAATCTTAAACTCAACCTTTGCCCTAAACCTAGATCTAAACCTA
>NW_026012151.1:0-2767 GCF_001458135.2 Marmota marmota marmota | reverse complement strand
AAAACACAGAACCAGTGCTGGGGTTGTGGCTCAGTGGTAGAGTGCTTGCCTAGCATGTTCAAGGCCCTGGGTCTGACCCTCAGCACCACATAAGAATAAACAAAGCTATTGTGTCCAAGTAAAAAATAAATATTTAAAAAAAAACAGAACCAGAAGTAGTTGCTCAACATTTATAGTCACGGTGGAGTCCTGTTCTGCAACTGATTTGATATGTGTGTCTCTCTCTTCTGCTTAGCCTTTTTCTTAAAATCTGGATGCCTCTGCACAAAGCCCAGGTTTTTAAAGTCTGAAGCAGAACAGCCCTAGCACAGCATTCATTAGGAGTGATATTTTAAAGGTAATATGTCTTTTTTTTCCCTCATCAAAGATTAAGGAAATGTTCTGTGTCACAACAACACAAGTAACTGGGGATGTGTTTGTACATCTCTCACTTCATGTGATATTCATGATCCCCAGCTAGAGCACAGCGTGGTCTGACAGTGATAACCGGCTCCCTATCAGAAATTGAAAAACTATTCAATTTTATCTTCTAGTTCTGTTTTCCCCTCATTTTTTTTAACTCTCTGAAATCCATCCAGAATTGCTTGATTTTTGGAGTACAGCATGACACTTTACTTTAAATGAAGTTTCACTGTGCATGTGTTTCCCTAGGAGGAATTGGACTCTCTCCATACTATCGTCACCCCCCCACCCCTAGGTTTCCCTAACTATGTTCATAAAGTTTAGGGTCATTTTTCAGGCCAACTCTCCTACCCCTACTCCAACTCCAAGCACCTTGTTAAGTGCTATAAGAAAGAGGACACAAAATGAATGTAATACGAGCTTGCAGTACACCACCATCTGCACAAAGCACGCTCACAGCCAGTAATAACAGGACCCTGTGAAGAGGACACAGAGATAGTTCTGGGGATTAGGAAAGGCCAGGCCTCTACCCAAAAGCTCTGGACAATTAATGCAAAGGATATAAAATTCCCATTATGGAATAGGGCCCATCCAGCTAAATGGCAGCCAGTGAGTGTGTGAAAGCAGGAGATGAACTGATTGGGGGAAGTCAGCACCATAGGGATATGCCATCCACTTGACCTGGAGACCCCTACTTGGCCTGCTGACTATGAAGCACAGGCTCTCATGGTTATAAAAGAGGCTTCAAGGGTCTCCAAACCTGTATTGAGTCAGCACAGGACTGTGTGTCTGACCTGGAGACAGGCAGCCCAGAGGGATCCCTGAAGTTCACAGACTTCAGATACGAACTGTGTTAAATGTCTGTTTTTATTATAGAAAAAGTAACAACTTTACAATACTTCCCAGATGAAAACAAGGTGATGCCTGTTGAAGACATCTGTGATTTTCCTCAACAATATTACAGTCCTCAGCACTGCAGTTATGAACAGACATACTCTGTTCTAGGCTTCACAGTAACACTGAGGTAGATGCTATAATCATCTTACTAACTTCATTAACTTCCATGGAGACTCAGACTTGGCCTATTTACTCTGTACTTCACACCTAGGATAATGCCTAGAACACAAAATTTGATCAAGCAAAGTGATTAAAGGACCCCCCAAAATTTTCAGACACATTTAAAGTTTTAAAAAACTCAGCAAATTATCCCTGGTTGTGTGGTAGCAAAGCATAACTGTACTCAGACCTCAACACCAACATGCAGAGTAGACTCAACTCTAAGATGCTGTTAATGCTAAAATGCGGAGTAACCTCAGTTTAGCCACCACCGAGTGTGCAGGGTATAGCTCCTGAGTCAACAGATACCTGTAACCAGATAGCTGTCAGGTCAATGTTGATCCAGGATTCTTTTTCATGGTTTTAACTAATTTGTACTTGGGCATGAACTTTAATGCAATTCATATAAAAAAATCCCAATGACAATTCTTCAGACAGAACTAGAAAAAGCAGTCATGAAATTCATTTGGAAAAGTAAGAGACCCAGAATAGCCAAAGCAATCCTTAGCAAGATGAGTGAAGTAGGACACACCATAATAGTATAGCTTAAACTGTACTACAGAGCCACAGTAACAACAACAGCATTGTATCAGCACCAAAACAGATGTGTAGACACATGAATGGTACAGAATAGAAGACACAGAGACAAACTCACAAAAACACAGTTATCTCATACTAGACAAAGGCACGAAAAAACATACATTGGAGAAAAGAAAGCCTATTCAACAAATGATGCAGGGAAAATTGGAAAGCTACATATAACAAAAAGAAAGTAAACCCCTCTCACTCTGAAAAAAACTCAACTCAAAATGGATCAAAGACTTGGGCACTAGAACATACCTCCTGTGCCTAATAGAATAAAAAGTAAGCCAAAATCTTCACGATGTCAGCCTAACATCTAACAGCCTTAATGAGAATCCTACATTCCAAAATGTAATTCAATAATCAATAAACCAGATGGATTCAAACTAAAAAGCATCTTCTCAGCAAAGGAAACAATCAATAATGTGAAAAGAGAGCCTACAGAATGGGAGAAAATCTTCACCACATGCACCTCAGATAGAGCGCTAATCTCCAGGATATATGCAGAACTCAAAAAACCAAAGAACCAAATCAATAAATGGGCTATGGAACTGAACAGACACTTCACAGAAGAAGCAACAAATACATGAAATAATGTTCAACATTTAGCCATTAGAGGAAAGCAAATCAAAACTACTCCAAGATTTCGTCTCACCCCAGACACAAACACGATTATCAAGAATACAATTACCAAATAACAATAAATGTTGGCAAAGATGTGAGGAAA
>NW_026012150.1:0-2768 GCF_001458135.2 Marmota marmota marmota | reverse complement strand
TTCCTCCTGCCTCAGCCTCCTGAGCCACTGGGATTATAGGTACATGCCACTAAGCCTAGCTAGTTGAAATAACTTACCTGGCATGATCCCTGTTCAAAATTTGGCATGAGAGTGTCAAAATATTGATTGTGGAAATGGATACTTCTTGACTGACAGAAGTACAGTTGTGACCCTCCATTGAGTGAGAAGTGTAATGAAGCTGAATACTATAAGGAGAAATTAATTATACCTTATAGTTGATGGACCACCTGGTAGAAAAATATTGGTGTTTGAGAGCAGAACAGTTGTACTGTATGTGGTATCAGATTTAAGGGATATTACAGTACAAATCTGAGAATACTTCAACCAATCTAGACAAGAGTAACATTATTTTGAGAAGAGGATAAGCTTTGGCTACTGTATCATCAAGTAGGGATGACAGGCATTGGTTTATTGTTGGCATTTTGTTGAGTAGTATCTTTAGGAAATGGCCTTGTCCTTTTTAGTAGTTCACCTGTTTATTTATTTATTATATCTTTTCATGTTTTTTATTGGTGCATTATAGTTGTACATGATGATGAGATTTGTTGTTACATATTTGTACATGTGCACAATATAACATTATAATTTGACCAATGTAATTCCCTAGCCCTTCCATCATCCCTCTCCTCATTACCACCCCTGGTCCTTTTCCTTGAATTGATCTCCCTTTGATTTGCACAAGATCCCCACCCTTTACCTGTGTCTCCATTTTTCCTTTCCAGCTTCCACATATGAAGGAAAACAAGTAACACTTGACTTTGAGTCTGGCTTATTTCACTTACTATAATGCTCTCAAGTTCCATCTATTTTCCTGCAAAAGACATAATTTCATTTTCTTTATGTATTAATAAAACTCCATTGTGTGTATGTATATATACCACGTTTTCTTTACCCATTTATTTATTGGTGGACACCTAGGCTGCAGGTTCAATAGTTGTTAAATTAAGAAGGGAGTCTGGGTTGGTGAGATTGCCAGTCACACACACAGCAGTTAGACATGACTTCCTTTCCTGTTCTGGGGCAGCAGCAGCTTGGAGCTCAGTAGTACCTCCCTCACCCTGTCAGCCTGCCCACCCAGTACAGAGCCCTGAAGTCAAAGAAGAATTTCTTCTCAAGGAAGAAGGCAAACATGGTGCTGGCCAGACTGCTGAAACTGGTCATGGTGTCCATGTGGCTGGGTAGGAATTGTTCCTGTGGAAGGGGCCTTTTTTGTGACCTAGAGATTGGGGGTCAGGATAGCCTTAAAGGGACTTTGGGAGTGATGGTTAGCAGTGTGTAAAAGTGCACCTTTATTTGTCCCAAGAACTTGTCCCTCAACTTTCTGATTCTTTCCTTTTTCCTTCAGGATCCAGTTTTGCCCAGAAGGTGACTCAAGCCCAGCCAGCCATGTGGGTGCAGGAGAAGGAAGCTGTGAGCCTGCTCTGCTCCTATGACACCAGTGCTGGAAGTTATGATCTCCTCTGGTACAAGCAGCCCAGCAGTGGGGAGATGGTCTTCCTCATCCTTCAGAACTCTTACAGCCAGCAAAATGCCACAGAAGGTCGCTACTCAGTGAATTTGCAGAAGGCAAGCAAATCCATCCAGCTTGTCATCTCAGCCTCACAGCTGGGGGACTCAGCGGTGTATTTCTGTGCACTGAGAGATAGATAGCACAGTGAGAGGACTGTTGGAGGCAGTTGTACAAAAAGCCAGGGTCTGCCTGAGACAGCCACCTGCTGTAGGGACCAAGGCAGGTAATGCCACTTCAGACAGGAAGTGGCCAGGGTTGTGGTGGCTCCTGTCTGGGGTTGGAGGGAAAATACTTATTCTGAGGAAATTCTGCTCTCTTTGTTTCATTCAATAATACTCTCAGCAAATAGTTTATAGTAAATTTTATTGCCTTTTACAGCAAATCACTCTTTAGCAGTACACTTTGAATAAATTCTTACACATTTATTTTTCAATATAAATATTGTTTTATTTCATTTTCTTTGTGTTCAATAACTCTCCATTAAAACAAGTGAAAAAGCAAATAAAACAAAAAACTTGTTGAAAGCAAAATGAGGAATTGCTTTAACGAATACATTAACATATGAAGTATCAACTTATTAGTTATTTTTTTTTAATTCAGAAAAAGGCTAATTTCTCAATTCATAAAGGACTTTTATGTTCCTCAAATATTTTGAAGTCTCTTATCTGTATCTTCAATTGAATTTATCTAAATTTATTCCTACATATTCAGTTTCAACTGAATTTTTTATATATTATTTTTTGCTGATATCCCAAGTACAAACAATGCTTATTTTAAAAAATCACATTGGTTTTATAGCTAAGTGTTTCTAAATTTTAAAGTTGCCATGTAAACTTACTACCCAAATTATTATATTTTATTTTATGAGGCTATATTTACCATATTCTGACACATAAAGTGATAGAATAACCAAATAATAACTCTTGAATTAAGCTCAAGATGCTCTTGATACTTGGTGAGTAACATATTTTTTTAAAATTTGGACTCTTTCTTCTATGATGTCAGAAAAGCTTTTAATCATGAACTTATCTAAGAGCTGTATCTCATGGTGAACACAGGTCTCTTTCTTCCCCCCAGATTGGATCCATGGAGACTCAGTGACCTTTTTAGAAGGGGGTTTTCTGAATATAAACTGCACTTACTCAGCCTCAAATTACCCTACTCTTTTCTGGTATATTCAATACCCTGGAGAAGGTCCACAACCCCTACTGAAAGCTGTGAAGGCCAATGATAAGAG
>NW_026012149.1:0-2768 GCF_001458135.2 Marmota marmota marmota | reverse complement strand
TGGTTGAGTGCCCAGGAGTTTAATCCCTGGTACCCCCCCAATATATTAGGGTTCACATTTAATCAGTAGGCCTTAGTTATTTTTTGGTGAGATCTATAAATAAATGGCATATGCCAATTCTTATGAATTTATTTTATGTAAGTCAAATATTATATAAATATTTTTATAGTATAAGCTTAAATTGCCTGTAAAAAAATAACTTAAAAATTCTTTTAGGTGAGGCTGAAAGCCTGAAATCCCATTGGCTCAGGAGTCAGAGAATTGCAAGACCAAAGTTCAGTAACTTAGCAAGATTTTCCTCCAATATAAAAAATGGCTGGTGATATAGTTTAATGACTAAGTGCCCTGGGTTCAATCTGTGGAACAAAGGAAAGGAGGAAGATTTTAAAATTGCCTTGTATCAACAACAAAAACAAATGTGAAATTTAAAACCAAAAACTGCATTCTATCAATTTTCTGTGACACACAGAATCTGCTTTAATTCATTTTAAACATTTGAATCTTACACAATCCAAGTTTTCTAACACTCAATAAATGACATGTTTTAATCACATGCGTCTCCAGGCCATTGGATGAATTTAAGATCAGTGTAGCTGAGGAATCTGAAGTCATACAAACTGGAGTGTGCAGGTGCCAAGAATTTGCAGTAATAGTCAAGAACTCATGGATGGGTTGTTCATTACCTTGAAACTGTTTGAAAATTGTTTTCTGATGGTAAATTTCTATGTAAGTATTGGGGAAAACTTAGACCTTTTCCTGATAGTATGCTTCAAAGAAAGGGACACAATTTCATGAAATAATGGAAGAACTAATCTTCATACAGGTAGTGCCAGGAGAAAGCACAGTCTGGTCATTCTGCTAGCTCCAGTTTTGACAATCATCCCTAAATGATGTGCATCAAGTATATATGATTAAAATTGTGTAAATGTACCATGGTAGTGTTGTGAAGAAATATCTATAGTAATGTCCATCCTGAGCTATGTACCTTCCCAGCTGTGCACATTAAGCCTGGCACAACATAGTCCAGGAGATCATGAGACATAACACAAGGTCTCTGACATCAGGGAGGTAATCTGAGAAACACCCCTCAAACAAGGGTCTACGGAGTGATGCTTCCAGCTTGGTCCATGGATGCCCTATAATACTGGGCACTCATGTCCTTTATGCACTGGAGAAATCAAACTGCCCCCTAGAGTGGGCATTCTGTGTGGAAGGATATGTAAATCACAGGGAATCTAACACAGACTTCTGAAATAGGTTACATTTGAAGAATTCACATGTGGAAAGAGGAAGGTATGGCCAACTGAGGAAATGAGAAAAAAACAGATCACACATGAAAAAGAAAATTTCAAAAAAAATCAGAAGTAAGTTTGTTAGAGCTGATAGTAAAGACTCCCTTTAGTATCTGGATCCAGGAAGGAGTCATGTTAGATATGGTGCTGTCACTAAAGTCAGAGGTAGCTGTATGATACATGCACCATCATCTGTGTCGCAACCATCTATTGAGGACTGCTAAGGCAGTGGACATGAACTGGTGGTCAGGACAGATGTAGAGAGAATTATAGGAGAAGGACACCCCACTGTAAGTTAGGGTTATTTGGATCCTCTTGGTGGGCACATTCCATGGTGAAAGTGAGAGGAAGAAACATTGCTTTTCCCATATGCAGTGTGAGCACCATCCTGTTCATAAGGGATGAGGAAATAGGATCTGTCACCCCTAACAACACATGTGCAGACTTACAGCTTGGGGTTGTCCTCATCTCACAGCTCAGCTTCACCACTAAGGCCAACCCTCCCCATGTCCCCTTCATATTCAGTAACATAAAAACAGACAAAAGGGAGATGGAGAATTGAGACTGGTCTTGCTTCAAGCAAGTGGGCTTGGGACTGATGTCAGCCTCGGCAGAAACCTCTTACTTGTGGCTTTGTGTGCTGAGAATCTATAAATAGCACTAGGGAGAAATGACTGACACCTCAGAGAGGGCAACACCATCACCCAGCCCCTCTGCTGCAAAACACACCCTCCAGTAACACGACGAGCAAACCCTGGGCAATACTTGACTGAATGAATGGCAGCTCTTTGTGAGAAGAAGATATGAGAACCATGGGTTGTTTTGTAAATTGTCAGGGTTTGAAAATACAGCTCAGGGTTCACACTTACATCTATGATATTTATATTACTATTATTTTAAATTTCTCCTGAGAAAAGGAACTAGAAGAGAAATTGTTCTTTAAAGTCAGGAAAGAAGAAGCCCCAGAGGTGCTTCTCTGATGGCACAAGTGCATGGAGTACTGCATACAGGGCATAGTTTAATGGTTTCTGTGTGGCAGGCCACTCCCCATGCTAGGCGTGTGAGTGGCAAACTGCTTATCCCATCGGCACAGCTCTGGGCACGAGGCCATGTGTTGCAGTCCCACTCTTTGATTGTTCACTGCAAGGACAGTTAGCAGACATTACATTGGTGGCTGTCTATATTTTGCTTAGGCACTGCCTGAGTACATATACATGGTAACTGCACAATAAAACCAGGCCTGCTTCCTGATTGGTCTCTGGAGGACTTGATTAGAGACTCCACAGCCACACTCTCCTTTACTATGTTCTCTGGACATCCTCAGGGATGAGAGATCCCATTGTCTTCTCTGCAGACCCCAAGCTCTCATTACTGGGAAATCCACACTATCCTGCAGGAGGGTCTATTTTCCCCGACTGATATTGCAATGGAAGAGTCAAAGTCTGCTTTCAGCTTTCCTGCTTTATCTTGTTCTGT
>NW_026012148.1:0-2768 GCF_001458135.2 Marmota marmota marmota | reverse complement strand
ATCACCCCTTGCTGGTTTCTGAGGTTCAGCTGTTCAAGTTGGGTCAGAGGAAATCAGAGCCCTTATGATCCAATTACTTCTCCTCATCTCTGAAAATTGCTGCATTAGGGCCCAAGCCTTTACCACAAAGTTTCTGGGAGACATTCGAATGTCAAATTGTAATGGGCTAAGCATGTTTTGCCACTGTTCCATCTTCCCTTTCTAAAGAATTCTTTGCAATTCACCCATTACCCGAATAAAACGAGCATGGTGCACTTCCTCCAAATTGTGCATCCTCTCTTTTCCCAGTCCCATATTGACTCCACTCAAGCAGTGGAAATTTCAGAATATCTCTTCCTCTTCCCCAAAGAAGACTTTTCCTATTTTTGTCCTTTGTCTTCATTTTCCAGGTGTCCAAAAATGTTGTATACAACAATTTTGAAAAAAATCAATAATTAATCCCCTTAGAAATATATCTGTCATATAAAAAGGTCCTTGGAACTACAGTGATTTGTCCTCAAATGAGGAGTTATAAAATATCAGGTTCTGGATCCTTTTGTTTTAATGTCAGGATTCTAGGATATAGTATGGAAAAAGCATGGGTAATAGGTACATCATAACTCACTGAAGCCAGCTGAACTCAGAGTGGGCTGCATGGAACATAGCTATTTATGATTCAAATTTACATCCAAACTATGGCACAGTTTTTTGTAGTATATGTTGTCCTATGATTTCAAAACTATTTGATGAAAGAACAACTGGTTTAAAATTTTTAGAAATCTAGCTTCAAGATAAAAAAAATTGAGCCTTTCTACTCTTTCCCTAAATTCAAGAGGAAAGACAAAGCTACATTAAATAGAAGTATTTATTAGGATTAAATAATGAATAAGGAAGGGATGTTGTTATGGTTTGGATGTGAATTGTCCCCCAAAAGCTCAGGTGTGAGACAATGCAGGATGGTTCATTGGAGAAATGATTGGGTTGTAAGAGTTTTAACTTAATCAATGAATTAATCCCCTAATGGGGAACTGAAAGTGGATAGGGTGTGGCTAGAAGAGATGGGCATTTGGGGCATGCTTTTGGGCTATATATTTTGTGCCTGAACAGTGGAGTCTCTCTGCTTTCTGATCTTGTCCTGAGCCACTTCCCTCCACCACACTCTTCCACCATAATGCTCTGTCTCACCTGGAGCCCTGAGGAATAGAGCTCACTGACTCTGGACTGAGGGCTCTGAAACCATGAGCCTCCAAATAAACTTTTCCTCTTCTAATTGTTCTTTTTATGTCTTTTAGTTATAGAAGCAAAAAAAAAAAATGCTGACTAAAACAGATGTAATATTTCAAGTTTCAGTTCTTTTTAAAATTAATCTCTAAATTCAATATAATTTCAGTAGAAATCCCATCAGGTTATTTTTATAGAACAATAAAATTGATTCAAAAATTAGGATGAAACATACAGTACTCTAAAAGAGACAACTACAAAGAAGATAAAACAGGAAAATATTACCTTATTAAATATCCACTATTAACCAAACAGGTGTTACTAGCAAAGAGTTATCAAATCAATGAGACACAATAGTAAAGAGTACCAAGCATATTTTTGAACTTGGTTGCATTGGGAAGTACAATTAAGAGGGAAGAATGATCTACTAGAGGGATGACACTAAGATAGTGGACTTCCATAAATTTCAGATAGATTAATGAATTAAATGTGAAAAATGTCAAACTACTATTTAAAAAATGAAATAACATGAGCTGGATGTGTGGCTCAGTGGTAGAGTTTGTCTAATATGCATGAGACCATGGGTTAAATCCCCAGCACTACAGAAAGAAAGAAATAAGCTTGATAATTTTAGAATTAGTAAAGGATTTCCTAATTAAACGTAAAATAATTACAATACAAAAAAATAGAAAAAATGTAGCTAAATTATTGTGTATATCCTTCAAAAGAATAAAAAACTAAAAAGTATGAAAGAAACTTTTGTATGTTTGACTACACTAAAAAATACAATGTCTATATGATTAAAAAACACACAAGAAACAAAGGGAAGGTATATGTGCAAAATATGTGAAACATAAAATAAAATTTAGATAATATATCTGGAAAATTAATGAAAATCAGCAAAAAAATAAAAGTGGGAAATAACATGAATAGGAGAGAGAAATTAAATCATGCTTCCCCACAATGACTAAGTTTACCAAGTAAGGAAGAAAACAAAGTTATGGTACACAAGTTAGTAGGGCCCTCCTCCAAAATGCTTTCAATTACCTGAGGAAGCAAAAATACCATAAACTGCTAGTGGTGATTACTTGTATGATTGTATTAGGCTGCTGGGCATGGTGACATAAGCCTGTACCAGAGAGATTAGAGGTAAAGCAGGAGGATCAAAAGTTTCAGGCCAGCCTCAGCAACTTGTCAAGGCCCTAAGAAATTTGAAACCCTGTCTTAAAAACAAACAAACAAACAAACAAAAACCTGGGAGTGTGGCTTAGTGGTTAAATGCCTCTGGGTTCAAATCCCCAATATCAAAAACGAAAGATTATATTAGGCCTGCAAATTTTCCCTATTGATGTTACTCATTTTATTAAACAAACTTTTGAAAGAAGAATCTATAGATTATCAAATAAGGTACAATACTTACATTTTAACAAGAAAGGAAGTCTTTTACACATTTATGTTTAATACAGTAGAAAAATAATATCAGGAAATAATAAATTATATATATTGGCCATCTTTGATAGTCATAAATGGCAACAAATCAGAGACAAGCCATTATATATATATATATA
>NW_026012147.1:0-2768 GCF_001458135.2 Marmota marmota marmota | reverse complement strand
TAAATATTAAAAAAAAGAATGAATTAATACCATTCTTGCAGGAATAGCTTCCACAGGCATGTGCTTGCCCTTCCACTTTCTGCTATAAGTTGAAGCAGCGCAGAACTCTCACCAGAAGCTGATAAGATGCTGGTACCATGTTCTTGGACTTCCCAGATTCCAGATCCAGGAGCCCAAATCACCTTCTTCCTTTATAAATACCAATCTCAGGAATTCTGTTGCAGCAACAGCAAATGGACTAAGATAATATTAACATTTTTATGTGCATAGAGGCTTCACAGAGAAGTAGAAACCCAAAGAGGTGGTTAGAAGCAGGGATTTATATATCATTTTAACAAAGGACAATAAATTGTGGAGAAGTAACCAGACCAGGAGTTTGGGCTCCTATGGGTTACTGTGAGAAGGTGACTAGGAAATGTACATCCGATAAGGGTTATTTAGTAAGGTGTGTTATGCAAATAAGAGTCATCCTCTTCCTAGTAAGCATAAGGGGTCACCTTTATAAAGTGAAATTTATGCAGTGGTTTTAGGCAGAAAAGGGCGGTATATAGATTTCTTCCTCTGTGTGCTGTTTCTCAGTTGCCTTCAGTTCAAAATAATCTCTGTGTCAAAGTGGCATACTTTAGGGTGTATATTTTGATCCCATTTGCCATGGTTATTTTGCTCTGAGTGCCAAAACAAGAGCAGGACAGCCTAGTAACGTTATTGATAGTTTTGGTTTGACTCATTTTCCAACTGACAAGAGTTGAGGTGGTATCTGTTAGAGTGTTTGGCTTTGGGTGTGTCAGACCCTCACCCAATCAACCCAATCAAAGTAGGTTCCACCTCTCACTTGAGGACCTCACTGAAATCCCCAGCCTATGGGGATTTCCCTCCTCTGAAGCTGGCTTTTGGGACTACTCATTTCCTTGTAAGCACAAAGCCCTGGGGTTTTAAGAGGTTTTTTTTTTTTTTTTTTTTTTTGTACCAGGGATTGAATCCAGGGGCACTTAACCACAGAGTTACATTCCCAGCCCTTCTTCTTCTTCTTATTTTTATTTTGAAACAGGGCTTCTCTAAATTGCTTAGGGCCTTATTAAGTTGCCTAAGCTGGCTTTGAACTTGTAGTCCTCCTACTTTAGTCTCCTGGGTTGCTGGAATTACAGGTGTGCACCACTGGCACCCAGCTAAAGATAATCTTTAATGACTACATTATGTTGTATCATGTGAACAGATTTTGATTTACTTGGTTTTCCCTATTATTGCATATAGAGACTGTTTTTCATTTTTTGTTTTATTTTTATGTGTAAGAGTGTTTATATTTCACATTTTCATTATGATAGTTTTTTAATTTAATAGACTTATTGTGATGTGAGATAAAATTTAGCATTTTGAATGGTTTTTAGTATATTCACAAGTTTTCCAGCAGCACCACTAATCTGTCACTCCAGAAGAAACTGTATACCCATTAGTAGTCATTTTCTTTTTCTCTTTATCCCTTAATTCCTGGCAGCCCCTACAGTATGGATGTCCCTATTCTGCATGTGTCATTATAAATGGAATTGTGTGATATGTGACCTTTGTGTTTAACTACTTTTTAAAAGTTTTTTTTTGGTACTGGGGATTCAACTCAGTGGCATTCAACCACTGAGCCACATCCCCAGCCCTATTTTGTATTTTATTTAGACAGGGTCTCACTGAGTTGCTTAGTGCCTTGCTTTTGCTGAGGCTGGCTTTGAACTCTGGATCCTCCTGACTCAGCCTCCCAAGATGCTTGGATTACAGGCATGCATCACTGTGCATGTTAAACTGCTTTTATTTAGCATATTTTCCATGACAGGCCATCTTGTAGCATGTATTAGTACTTCATTTTTTTAAGATCACATAGTGTTCCAGTGTATGGATATAATATATGTTATTTATCCATTTATCAGTTGAATTGGATATTTAGATTTTTTTCTTTTAAAGTATTATGAGTAATACTGCTATGAACATTTGTATGCAAGATTTTTGTGTTTCATTTTTCCTTATTTTTTTATTTGTAGATGTACATATTATTTATTTTTATGTGATGTTAAGGATCAAATCCAGCTCTTCACATGTGCTAGGCAAGTGTTCTACCACTGAGCTACAATCCCAGCCCTTTGTTTCATTTTTCTTGAGTGTATATACTTGTGAGTGGAATTGCTAGGTCATAAGGTAATGTTTAATATGGAACTGCTAGACTGATTTCTAAAGTGACTGCATCATTCTGTATTCCCAGTAGTAATATATGAAGGTTCTAATTTCTCTACATCATGATAGATTCTTAGATATATATTAATTACTGAGATAGAAGATGTGTAAGTTGAAGACTTGATACATTTTAAAAAAATATTTATTTATTTTTTTAGTTGTGGTTGTCAATACCATTATTTTTTAATTTATTTTTTTATGTGGTACTGAGTTGAACCCAGGACCTTGCATACGCTAGGTAGAGCCCTCTACCTGAGCGCTCTACCGCTGAGCCACAACCCCAGCCCGAAGACCTGATACATTTTTTTTTTTTTTAAAGAGAGAGAGAGAGAGAGAGAGAGAATTTTTAATATTTATTTTTTATTTTTCGGCGGACACAACATCTTTGTATGTGGTGCTGAGGATCGAACCCGGGCCGCACGCATGCCAGGCGAGCGCGCTACCGCTTGAGCCACATCCTCAGCCCCATGATACATTTTTAAAAGTTTTTTTGTAGTAGTAGATGGACAGAATGCCTTTATTTTATTTCATTTAAGGATCAAACCCAGTGCCTC
>NW_026012146.1:0-2769 GCF_001458135.2 Marmota marmota marmota | reverse complement strand
GGCCACTCCCTGCCCACACAGGTCACTCTCTGCCCACAGGGCCACTCCCTGCCCACACAGGCCACTCTCTGCCCACAAGGCCACTCCCTGCCCACACAGGTCACTCTTGCCCACAGGGCCACTCCCTGCCCACACAGGTCACTCTCTGCCCACAAGGCCACTCTCTGCCCACAGGGCCACTCCCTGCCTACTCAGGCCTGTGCGCAGCAGTATCCCAGAGCTCAGCCATGCAGGTGACAGCTTCAGACAGTCGCCTTGTCCACCTGGTCAGGCCCTGGGGAGGAGGCCCTGCCCGAGGTCACGGGGACAGGAAGCAGGAAGAACAGACCCAAGCTTTCTTGACTGCTCCCCAGGCCGCCCAGGCCCCTCTCGCTCCCGGCCCCCCGGCCAGCACATCTCCTGGTATTTATAATGGGTTTTCCACATCATTTGGCGTCTTGCAAACATAACACAGAGTCATTTTTCAAAAGCAATCAGGCTGAAGTGGCTGAGGGGCATCTGCCACCAATTTACTCAACAGCCATCCTTTACTTTTCCAAGAAACCCTCTGGAGGGGGAGCCAGGGCAGAGCCCTGACGGGCAGGCCAGGACAGGCCCTGGAAAGTGACCACGGCTCCTGGGGCTAAGAGTGGGGGTACCTGTACCTTAACAGGCCAGTGTCCATTTGCAGGAGACAGAGATGGACACGGGTCACTGACTGAGCCCAGGCTGGGCCATCCAAGCACACGGGACGGTGGCAGCAGTGCCCACAGAAGCTCCACATAGGGCTTGGCTCGCTGCCCACCCCATCCAGGACTGCCAGCCCCGTGTGCAGGTGGGAAAACGGAGGCACGGGGCAGTGATGTGGGACCTGGTGTATAACCAGGGCCCAACGCAGAGTCCAGGTTCCGTCTGAGGCTCGGCCAGGCAGCGGGCAGGAAGGGTGACTTAACAAAGCTGGGCGCTGAGGTTTCTGGGGAAGGCTCCCCATCTCCTGGACATACCTCTGCAACCCGCGGGGCCAGAGCTCAGGTTGGCTGGTGGAGGGACAGCCCAGCAGGCAGGGACAGGACCCAGCCGCCAGCTCGGCTATTCACAGGATGCAGAGAGATGCCGTCTCCTGAGCTCAAGGGGTCAGGGCTGCACAGGAGATGCCGGCCGTGGAGCAGGTCCCGGGAGCTGTGGTCAGGTCTTTTCGCGTCTGTCTGCGTTCTGTTGCTGTAACACAACCCTGGACATTATCGGTTAACAAAAGAAAGGGTGATCCTGGCTCACAATCTGGGAGCTCCAGTCTGTGGCCACTTGGCCAGGTTGCTCTGGGCCTGCGGGGGCAGCCCATCTCAGTGGGAGCCTGTGGAGGACCAGCCCCTAGCTTTGCAGGCAGAACGAGAGCCTTTCCCCCAGGCACCTCAGGGAGCTGGGGAGCCTAAAGAGCAGACTGTCGGCCCAGGACCCAGAGACCGGGGGAGCTCCAGGGCGGGTCTCCAGATCCCCAAAGGAAGAATAGGGGCAGGAGGGCCGGCATCACAGAGGGAGCTCAGCCCCGATCAAGAGCCGTCCGGGCGCTGCAGCTGCTAGGTAAGGCAGGAGCAGCCACATGCCGGATGGCCAGAGGCTAGTTGGCCCTCTCAGAGGACAGTGCGCAGCCCTCGCTCAGAAGCACACGCTATAGTGCCGAGCCTTAAAGAGAAAGCTCTGAGTGACACTGTGACATGGATCAACCTTGGGGATGTCACAGCAAGTGAACAAGCCAGACACAAAAGGGCAGATCCCCTGCCATTCTCCTTCTGAGGTCCCGGTGTCAACAAATCCACAGAGCAGGGGAGAATGGTGGCCATCAGGCTGGAGAGGAGGGTGGGGCGCTCATTAACACTGTCCAGAGTTTCCCTGGAGAGGGGTGGTGGTGACCCTCGCACAGCCACGGGAGCATGTCCATGCCACTGAGCCATGCCCTGGAAAACGCTTCCCACGGCACAATTTGCACTCTGTGCATTTTTGCACAATTAATCTATTTCTTTCTAATCTGCTCCTCACCACCCACCAAAGCAGATGCAGTGCAGGTGGCTAAGGTGGCACAGTGACCCAGAGAGACGTGGTTCCGTTCTGGGGACTTACAGTTTCACAGAGGAGGCAGACCAAAAAACAGGACACTAGAGTGCACCGAGGGAGAGTTCATGTGCAGGACTGCTGGTGCACATGGGCCCACTGGTCAGGGTCCTGCAGCAGTCACAGAGGGTGCCCTTTCATAGGGACAGTTGACCACGCTGCAGGCTTCTGTTCCCCGTGCTGCCCTTTTTACTGCCGTTTCTGCATGTGCCCTCTACTGTGGAGACTCACTGCACACAGCCCTGCCATGCCACTGCAGCTGGACACGTACCTCTGGGGCGGTGCTGGGCCTCTGCCACCCAGGGCCACACAACTACCCTCTGCGGTGCCCTGCAATGGCGACACCTCCTAGTGGCACCGTTCTCAGAACATGTACCATCCTGGTGTTGCCCTTGAGCCTCAGAGAGAACCTGTCTCCTCGTGTGTGAGTTCTCAGTATGTGCCTCTGGCAGGGTCTCCTGACCGCTAACCACAGGCAGGCCTGCCGCCACTCAGGGGCAGTCACCTGGCAAATGTTTTCTTTTCCCCTTTAAAAACAAAAAGAGCCGCACAGTGGCCATCTCACTGCCGAGTACTGAGTGGCCATTGGGTATGAAACTCGGGAAGACCAAAAGGCCACACTGGGCGCTGCCCCGCGATGGGCCTGAGAGGAGAAAGTGCATCCTCCCTCCCTCCCTCCTTCCT
>NW_026012145.1:0-2769 GCF_001458135.2 Marmota marmota marmota | reverse complement strand
AAAAAAAAAAAAAAAAAAAAAAAGAAAAAAAAGAGAAAAGGTTAAAAAAGGCAGAGCAAAATTCAGAAGATCTTGGAATTATTAAATGATAGGATGGATAAGATAAGGATTTTTAAAAAATTATCAGGTACAAGATAAAACTCTATTAAGACTGACAATTGATGTTACCTCACAGTCTATGGTGGAAATCTTATTTTGCAGAAACAACAGTGGATAAGAAGCACTGGTAGCAGCAGTAGGACGAAGGCTGAAAATTACACTAAAAGGTTGAGAAAATAGGAAAGATGGACAAGTTAGAAGTGAGAAGACTGATGAGCCAAATAGCACAGGCAGGAGGATGACGTAGCTTTCTTTAAAGCAGTACATATCAGTTCCTTGTTATGGAAGTGTCAGTCATTCACAGCACCTCACCAATCCATACCCAGTTTCTCTTTAGTGACCAGGTGGGTTGGTGAAAAGAGGACAGCATCCAGATGAAGTTCATGGTCCCACAGAAGACACTGCTGTATGTATTGAAAGGAGGTCAGGACATGTGAGGATTTTCTAGAATTGTGGGAAACATGAGAAACGAAAAGAATCAGAGCCAGGGCACAGCATGGATATAATCCTTGAAGCTATCTAATAGGAACACAGTGCAGCACTGCTATAAGTGTATTCTATAATCTATGGAAGTGGAAGGGAGGTGTTGAGAAGAGGGACTTACGGAGCGTTTGCAGGTTTAAAAAAAGAAGCTGGTGGAGGAGAGGTTCAAAGAGAGATGCTAAACAGCAAAGAGAAAAGAGACTAAGGGCCGTACAACAAAAAAAAGCAGTGGCAAATTCTCTTCTAGAACATTCTGACTCATCTAGCAGCCATAAATTTGGGCCTCCTAATATATTCTCTCTGGTTATCTTTATTGAGTTTATTACAGCTTTTCTGCTGGTTATTATAACCATCTCAGCAAATGAGGGCTGAGAAGTGTTCCACCTGAAATATTCATTGGGTTTAGAGCCTTAATGTTAAAAGTAAAAACTGCAGCAAAAATCTGGAATCAAAAGAGTTTTAAGTGTCCATTTTATGCATTTGAGAACATAACGAGAGGATACAGAAGGGTTCAGCACAGGGAGGAGAAAACCAACAGGAAGGAACTACATGGGAAGATCCTGAAAGCAAAGACCCCTTTTAAAGTTGAAGTCTGGAATATGGGAAAAAAATGACAGCGACCAAAGAATCTGAAGAATTGAAAACTGTTTGGAGGAAGCCAAGACGTGACTTCAGCTGTCCAGTGTGGGAAATTGCCGCTAAAGGAAATGGAGAGGTTCAAAGACGTTTGTCTGAATGGGGGAGAACAGCCCCTGTGATGCAGATCACACAGCCTGACCCTTAGGAGAAGAGCTCTGCAAAGAAGGCCTTGGATGGGTCAGGAGTCATTCCAAGTAGCAAGATAATTATAGCATGGGGTGGGGCAGGGGGAGAATGCTGTTCCTTGAGCATCTACTCTCTTCCTACAAGATCCATGTGAATCTACTAGGCACTTTACATAAGTTATTATTTAGTTTTCACAATAGTCATCATTATCCTTATTTTATAATTACAGGAGCAAGACTAAAGGTGTTAAGTGATTGTCTCAAGGTCATAATATGGAGCAGAAGAAATGAGGGGGAGAGCTAGATGTTTCTGTTTAGAGCCCAGAATTTTTCACAGCCTCATGCTGCTTCCCTTCTAACTGTCCATAGCATTTTCCATTTTTAAATAAAAATGTAAAATAATTAGCAGTGACCAACTTCACCTGACACCGCTCCCTCTGATGCCAATTGTGAATTAGAGGCAAATAAGTGCTCCAAAAAAAAAAGGCACTTTAAATAGGTTCGATAAAAATAACAAGGAAACTACAGCCTATTATCTATCTGTTTGGGAAAGAAAAATAAAAGGGAGATAAAGACAAGAGGGATGCTTTTGCTGAGGATGTTGAGGGTCAGACAGACACAGTGGGTGCTCTAGAGCAGTGGTTCTCATCACTCTCAAACTTGGCTTCACGTTGGAAACCCTCATGCCTAGATCCCGTCCTAAAGATTCTGAGTTTACTGGTTCAGGGGTCACTGGAATTTTTTCACTGGAAATTCAAAAGCCTTGCTTTATATGTTGAGGCTAAAATGATGCTCTCTTACTCCAAACAAATATCATTAATCTTTGTATCTTCCTATTAGCTAATATAATGTCCTATGCATAAAAAATGCTTCATATTGAATATGCATAATAGATGCCTAATATGTGTTTAGAGAATTATCTTGATGAGCCATGAAGTAATCATGTAAGTATAGCTCTGGTCCTTTTGTCACTGAGTACCACTTAATGCCTTCAAAGTATTCCTAGGAATGTTTACTGCTTCTTTCTAGTACAAACAAGTCTCAGCAGAACTGTGCAGCAGGAAATTTTCTAATCAGGGGACATTTGTATTTCTTCATCTGTTGCAAATTTTCTCCTTTTTGTGTAGAATTCTTTTTTATTTTATTTTATTTTTTTTTAAATTTTTTATTGTTGGCTGTTCAAAACATTACATAGTTCTTGATATATCATATTTCACACTTTGATTCAAGTGGGTTATGAGCTCCCATTTTTACCCCATATACAGATTGCAGAATCACATCAGTTACACATCCATTGATTTACATATTGCCATACTAGTGTCTGTTGTGTTCTGCTGCCTTTCCTATCCTCTACTATCCCCCCTCCCCTCCCCTCCCCTCCCCTCTTCTCTCTCTGCCCCCTCTACTGTCATTCATTTGTCCC
>NW_026012144.1:0-14360 GCF_001458135.2 Marmota marmota marmota | reverse complement strand
AAAAGAGAAAACCAGTGCAAGCCCTTCAGTTCTGGGTTTTTTTTTTTTTTTGTTTTTTTGGTACCAGGCATTGACCCAAGAATGCTTAACCACTAAGCCGTGTCCTCAGCCCTTTTTATTTTATTTTATTTTTTTTTATTTTGAGACAGGGTCTTGCTAAGTTGCTGAGGCTGGCCTTGAACGTGCCATCCTCCTGCCTCAGCCTCCTGAGCCTCTGGAATCACAGGTGTGCACCAGCCACACCCAGCTTGCCCTTTAGTTCTGATGGCGGAGCCACTAGAAGGGAAGGGAACACTTCTAAGGGTGCAGGCACTGCTGGTTTTTTTAGCTTCTGGAACCAGAGGACCTGTGGCAGCCAGTCCCAGCCTCTGGCCCCCAGATGGGTTTGTTTAGAGAAATACCCAGCAGTCCTCTCAGGAGGCCCAAAGGCTGAGTCACTACGCAGTCTCATCTAAGGCAACCCCAGTCCAGGGCCTGAAAGAGCGAATCCGTGAGCCCCTGAACACCCCCTTCCCTGTAGTGTCCAAGAGGATCTCATCAGATTGTCAATTTCAGTGCCTCACAGAAGGCCCCAGGCATCCCCATACCCCAATCCAGAGTTGACAAGACCCTGAGAGGTCTAGAAATGCCCTCGGCTGTGTGTTTGTGTTGGGAGTAGATGCTGGTGCTCTAGGTCTTACACATCAGGATCTCCCAGAGCAAGGAGCCCTTCCCTGTGGGCAAGACGCCTCCCAGCTGGGCTGCCTCCTGCTCATGCATCTGAACCTTCCTCCCGGAAGCTTCACGTGTCTCCACAGCTAGGAAGGGTCCAGTCTGCACCTGTGGTTTGTGCCCAGGTCATCTGTGTACTGCAGGACAGACCCCGACTCTGACTTTAGGGTTCCCAAGCCAGCATCAAAGGCTTGTGCTAAAAGACAAGGAATGTCCTGGGGGCAGCACTGTCCAGGTCAGCTGCGGGGACCTTCCCAGAGAGCATGCTGTTCAAAGGTAGACGAGAGGGCATGATGGCTTCGTTGAGCACCCTTGAGTCTTGCACACCAAGTCCCCTGAGGGCTTCCTGAGGGCAGGACGAGGGGTGCTACAGGCTGAGTGCAGGGATTTGCTCAGCCCAAACCTTCATCAACATCCGAGTCCCTCAGTGGCGTCTCTCCCAGTGATATGGTCTCTGGTGAGGAAAGTTGGCAGCCTGGAACTTGATCTGTGCTGGCCGGGCCTCTGCTGCTGGACCAGGACTCCTGGCTCCCATGGGGTACAGCTCTGTTGGTGGGACCCACCTTTGGCCTCGGCCAGCTCTTCTGAGTGTTCCACTGCTGAGGACATCAAAGTGAGGACCTCGGTGCCCCGTGTGGAAAAGGGCACGTGTCCTGACTGTGGGAAGACACCGTGACCCCGAGATGGAGTTGGGCCTTCGGTCGCCCCCAAAGAAGATGGAGTGAGATCCACCCTGCCAGCGCAGCCCGCGGGAGCG
This sequence comes from Marmota marmota marmota, assembly GCF_001458135.2. Taxonomy (NCBI): domain Eukaryota; kingdom Metazoa; phylum Chordata; class Mammalia; order Rodentia; family Sciuridae; genus Marmota; species Marmota marmota. The sequence goes on along the minus strand of NW_026012144.1, from coordinate 12,892 downwards.
TGGAGGGCTCGTCTGCTGTCCCCCCCCCCGACTCCCATCACCAGCAGGACCAGCAGAAAGGCGTCCAGGGAACAAGGCTTTTCCTACCCAGCCACCCGGGTCCAGCCCCACTGACGCCAGCTGACTCCAAAGGCCTCCTCGTTCCTGGGCTACCTGGAGAACGTCTGACCGGAGTCCCTATCGTCCCTGGGGAGGCCAGCTCTCTAGCAGCCTCTCCTGACACTGAGGACGAGGGGTCTTTGGAGGCCTGTCCCTGTTGGACAATCTTCCTTCCTTGCCTTGGTTGTTCATGATGACAGACGTCTTCAGGGGCTTGAGGGTCCTGTGGAGGAGGAAAGGGGAGGCCCCTGGGAGCCACCTGTCTCTTGCCCCTCTTTTCTCCTTTCTCTGCTCCCTAAAGTCCCCTCCTGGGCTCAGTTACAGGAGACCTGGAGGGCACCCGGAGCAGGTCAGCAAGAGCAGTCCCAGGACCCGCGGCCAAGTTTTGTGAGTTTTTTCCAAGTGTCTGTAGTGGATTATAATGAATCTATCTTTTAAAATAAGAGCTCCTCCACCTTCAGGAGACATAGGATGTGAGGGGGTATGATTCACTAAAGCTCTGGAAAAGCCGGGGGATTTCCCTCAGCCCCTCATCAGTAGTCGCCAACTTCATGTAATTGACTTGTTTTCTGTTTGTTTAGTTGGTTGGTTGGTTTGGGTACGAGGGATTGAACCCAGCAGTGCTCTACCACCGAGCGACAACCCAGCCCTTTTTTATTTTCCGAGACAGGGTCTTGCTAACTTGCTGAGGCTGGCCTCAAATTTGCAATCCTCCTGCCTCGGCTTCCTGAGTCACTGGGGATCCCAGGCAGCGCCAGCGGGGCCTGCGCCTTCTGCTGTGTAAGGTCCTGCTATGGAACAAATGACGGTGTGGTCCTGTGCCACCTGCTGGTGGCTGGTCAGAGTTCCATGGAGGACTGGCCTAGGGGACCTCCTGAACTACAAAGGGGCCTCAGAATTCCCCGGAGGACAGCAGGGACAGCTGAAGGACCACAGGTGAAGTGTCAGTGACCTGCACATCATTCCCGAGAGCCTAGCAGCTCCTGCCACCCAGTGTTGCTCTGGGTCAGCTAGGGTGTGACTCAACGCTCCTGGGCTCCCTCCAGGCTGGTCACAAGCCTGGGCTCAGTGCGCGAACCCTCCGTATGTTTACCAGGGCCATCAGAAAACACCCCCGAAGCCTGTTTATTTTAGGTCTCGCACAGAAACAGGCACCTGCTCTCCAACTGGCCCGAGTTCTCCTCTGACTCTAGCAAGGGGCGTAAGTGGGCAACAGACCCGGGGAGCTGGCCCCACAACGGTGGGGAGATGACAGATGGCTATGAGTTGGGGTCAAAAGACCCTTTTGTGGGGCTATGGCTGGGGCTGAGCGGTAGTGCACTTGCCTGGCATGTGTGGGGCACTGGGTTTGATTCTCAGCACTACATGTAAATAAATAAAATAAAGTCCAATCAATAACTGAAAACTATTTTAAAAGACCCTTTTGTAGCCAAATTTAAACAATAAAAGAGGTTTACAAATAGTGGTTCTTAAGCTAGGCTTACCTGAGTCCAGGTCACCTTCAATAGGCAGCAGCTCGCAGATTTTCCCTTTGAATTTATCCTCACCTTTTCTGCCCCAGGCCCAGGATAACCCCAGGGCAAGAATCACCCAAGCACCTTGAGAGGGGCATCAGTGCATCAGTGAAGGCCCAGCAATCTTGAACCACCGACGTTTCTATTAGCAGAGAAAAAAAAAGTGTGTGGGGGGGGTGGTGTCAAAATCTTTTGATCAGACAAAACAAAACATATGTATAATTAAGTGTGTGGACCAAAACGGTGGGTGCACAGAGGGAACCCCTGGGCTCAGGGAGCGGCCAGGGAATCTTGGCCTTGCTTCTGGGAGGGGTTCAGGGCAGCCTGCCAGCTTCCCCGAGGGAGGCTTGTCTGGTGGCTGGAGCAAGGATGGGTGCCCAAGGAGACGGGGTGAAAGGATGTGCTTGTGGGACTCCTTCCCAGAGCGTCACCTGTGGGCCAGGGACCCCGTCCTGTACGTCTGGGACAGTCCCAGACACCCTGGGTGCTGGAGGTGTGGGGCGAGCACAAGTTCACGAGCCCTCCTGGTGTCCTGTGGGGAGTGCTTCTAACAGAAAAGGGTGTTCTTCAGCCGTGGGCCCCCATCCCTACCCTGGCACCTCCTCTAGGTCCCCAGTCACCTCTAGGGTCCCCCAGTCTGGGCCCTCGGGAGCATTTGTCTCTTAACTTTGAAGTCAGGTAAGAGGTAGGGGATATTTTAGACTTCGATACAGTCCTGGTGGCTGTGGCTTGAGGCGGGTGCAGAGGGAAGAAACTCGACATGTTCATGGGTGATTCCTTTGTTGTGGGGCTCAGGAGAGTCACGTTGTAAGTGAAGGAGGAGGTCCTCTGAAGTCAGGATCTCTCAGATGGGGATTTCTTCAGCCTTGTTGAGCCAACTGCCAGGTTGAGGGGGACCCCGGGAAACAGCTGTCCTGTTTAGTCACCTTTTCCTGCTGTGACTTCAAGACCCAAACAGAACAATTGTGGAGGAGGAAAAGTGTATTGGAAGATAATGGTTTCAGAGATCTCAATCCATAGACAGTAGGCTCCACTTCTCCAGGCTCAAGTGAGGCTGAACATCATGACAGAGGAGTGTGCCAGAGGGAAGCAGCCTACGTGGTGATCAGAAAGCACAGAGAGAGACTCCACTGACTGATATAAAACATATACCATAGCCACGCCCCCAATGCCCACCTCCTCCAGGCACATCCCACCCGCCTCCCGCCACCACCCAGTTAATCCCATCAGGGATTAACTCACTGATTGGGTTAAGGCTATAACCCAATCATTTCTCCTCCCAAACTTGCATTGTTTCACACATGAAATTTTGGGGCATACCACATCTAAAACATAAAATGTGCTAAGCCAGAGTTGGAAGCAAATGAAAGAGCACACAAAAAGAAAAAGAAAGGAGACAGACCTCAACAACCAGCAACGCTTTATTAAGCAATGGAGGGGCACATTTTCAAGCGGAAAATGGTGACAGGCTACAACAAGGCCTGAGTTTTATAGGGTTATAAAGTTTATAGGGTTATAGTTTTATAGGGTTATAAAGTTTATAGGGTTATAGAGTTTTATAGGTTAGCAAAGCCAGGTAGGAGGAGGGTGGGTAGGGGAACAGCTGTAGAAAAGGAAGTTCTCTGGGGCCTATTGTTCTCCTTTTCTCCCTGGGGGCTGTTATTTTTCCATATCCTTTATTCCAGACTCTGAAGGGGGTATAACGAGTTGGGGTGATGTCATCATATCTGGCTATTTTCTCCTGAGAAGGGGCATAGTAGGGGACCCCCTCTCTGAGATCTGGAAGAGAATAAGGAGGTGAGGGATATTTTAGACTTCGATACAGTCCTGGTGGCTGTGGCTTGAGGCAGATGGAGAGGGAAGAAACTCAACATCTTCATGGGTGATTCCTTTGTTATGGGGCTCAGGAGAGTCACGTTGTAAATGAAGGAGGAGGATGGCTTTGGCATGTTCTTGGGAGGTGTCTGGGCTAGATCGGTCACTTGTCAATAATTTGCTTCTGTATAAAGTTAACAAAGCAGGGGAAAATGTTATTACAAGAAAAATGAGTATTAAAAGTGTTAAGAGAGGGAGAAGCCAGGAAGTCTATCATTTTAGGACTCCCAATAAGGCCCCCCAGAAATTGGCTAGTTCTTGTCTGTGCTGTTCCAATTGGTCCTGTGGTTGTTTAACCTTATCCCTTTCTAGTCCTGATATAGAAGAAACATTCTTCCTAGTGGAAGAGGCAGAGGCCACCTCGTTCATCAGTAAGGAGATCTAGGCCAGTGGTTTTGTAAGATGACAGGTGCCAGGGAATACAATTGATTTTGTAAAGTCAGTACTGGATTGGTGACCTGTTGATTATCATCAATAAGCTAAACTGACAATTTTTTACAGTAGTGAATAGATGTTCCTAATCCTACTGCTCCTCTGCCAATCCCAGTGGAATCTCTAGCCCTATGAGTAAGAGAATAAACAGTCCTCTTGTGTCTGGTGTGTGTCATTATCAGGAGATGCAAACTTTGGTTGTTAAGTAAAATATCAATTTGAGGAGTAGGGAAGACTAAGGTACAGAGGCCAGTCCAATTTGGGGTGGGCATGGGTAAATATGAGCCTTGCAAAAGAAAAAATGTCTCAGAATTTGGGGGCATCCAAATTCTGACACAAGTGTACATCTTAAGTTCCATTAAAAGAATTATTATCTTTTTTTTAAATGCCCAAGTATGGTTGGACTTTGGTTTAAATTGTTTTTGCTAGGTGTTCAAGACCAAGATGGTCAAATTGACCATGCTCCTCTCTATTGTTAAGAGTTGGCTGAGTTCCCGCAGGGAATCACTCTTGGGAACTTGTGAGCATCCTCTTAGCTCCTTTAGTGCCATCTGCTAGGATGGGTCAGGGTCTCCTTGACCATGTGGCTTCCCCTGGAAGCATCAGGGTTATCTCCTTCTCCAATGACCCTCCTCTCTGCAGCATGTGCACTGGTCAGCTTTCTGTTCTCCAGGGTCTCATTGATCTCCCTGATTGGGATGTCACATGGCCCAGAGTTTCATAGCCCTTAGAGAAATCCCCTTATTTCCTGGGTTCAAGCTGACTCAGAGGGCAAGAGCCAAATATTGGCTATTTTCTCTTTTTTGGCCTTGTATTTCCTTAACTTTACTCTCTAAGCTTTGGTCTTAAACATCCACCAAGCCAGTTTCACCAGTTTTAAAGTAAGAGTACTGGGTTTTACCTTTAGTGTCTGTAACTTTACTGTTATTTGTCCCTTTCATTTAATTGGAGTACTGGACGTTAGCCTTACATCCTGTCTATATTGGACATTATAATTCTGTAAGGCACAAACAGATAAAAGTTTACAAAGTTTACAAGGAAAATACAAAATAAAATTAACAAGAGTAAAAACATATTGAGTTTGTATATTAGCTATGAAACTAGAAACACTATTTTAAAATCTTAAGGTTTGGGATGATAAACTTATGTTTCTTGATTCATAGCTATTATACAAACTCAGTTTGAAGAGTACCAGCTTGGTAAAATGCTCTTATAAACCTTATACCTTAAAGACTTATATGCTTGGAAGATATGACAAAGAAGCCAGTAACAGTCCTGTGATTACACTGATGTTCTTATATTAACCAAGTTTAACTTTTTAAAGAAAAGTTTAGATTCTGTGTGATAACGTAATACTCTAAAACAACAGTTGTTATTTAACCAGAGTTGTACAAACCCTAATTCCTTCAAGACTAGTTTCTCTAAAAAATAAAACTTAACAGACACGGGAGATTATCTTGATAGATAAGAACAGATTAATGTTTTGAGAAATCTTTGAAACTTCAACCCATAGAGGATTAAACTTTTGGCTTATATTAGTACATTAATATTTGACATTAGGGAAAAACCTTGAATAATTTGACTGATTGTGCAACTTATATACAACCAACTTAGTTACACACCAACTTTTTTTTTAATGGATCTTTTATTTTATTTATTTATATACAATGCTGAAGATCAAACCAAGGGCCTCACACATGCCAGGCAAGTGCTCTACCACTGAGCCACAAGTCCAGCCCCACATACAAACTTTTTGACATTTGACAAACCTTCTGCAACTTTCTTAAACATTGTACAACTTTACTTTACCACAAAGTTTTTCTCATCCAGAAACATTTTTTTTCCTTCTACTTTCCACACTAAAATATATTTCCATACTGAGAACCTTCTTATCTCTTTCCTAGCTGTTGAACTCTTTTTAAAATTTACATTCTGAAACAACCTTATAAAATTTCTGAATTTAGAAAAAATTACTCCACTTTAATCAGATGGAATACTTTAATTATTTTTAGTACTTTAATTGAAGCCCAACTGAACATTTTATATTCTGTGCATAGAAATTACACCTGATAGGATCTTAACTCTTAGTAACCTTGTTTTAGTGAAGACACAGACACAAAGTAATCTCAAGCCTTTTCATTTACCTGTTTTTGAAAACACACATAATGGTTAAATATATTACCTTATGGAATTTAAGAAGTCAGGAGTACTTGATTTTATATTTAGCAGTTGATGTTTTAGCACTTTAATTTTGTAAATTAATCAGATGTCTCCTTAACAAACACTTTCTTGATTAATTCCATTGATGTTAAATCTATTTATTCATTTTAACTGCAAAAACAAGATATCAGACAAGTATAATGAATAGTACTAGCCATGCCTTTCTCACTGAAGAAAAATCCTAGAAGAAATAGATATTATATTTTAGACCTTTTATAGAGACCAACACTCTATTAATTATCTGATCACCTAGAGAAACTTGTGTTAGTTTAGAGACATCTTTATTTTCATGTTTTTAAAATTGAACCTCTTTTTAAAGTCATGTGAACTAAATGTATTTGGATCTATTTCTCATTTAAATTTTGATTTATGAGTGCTTGTTTATCTATGACAAGTTTGATTAATTTTGATAAATGTACATGATATATGGACACATGCACATATATAGACATATCAACACAATACACAGGTGTACACACATACACAAAACAGACATGAAACAGAGATCTTGTAGCTATTTGTTGCAGGACAAAATTTTCCCAATGTATTTGAGAGCTAACCCTTGAAAGTTGACCCCTGAACATAGACAAGTGAAAAACCTCAATAGTTAGATAAAATAATACTGATCAGAAAAAGAGTTTAATTCAAGTGTGCGGGATCAAATGTGAATTCAACATAAAACCATGAGTTCAGAAATATAGAATTTTGAAAAAAAAAAAAAAGAGTTCTAAAAAAAGACACGGCCATTAATTACTCTAGTAAAGCAGCATGCAGAACATCGTTATCATGTCAGAGTTTACTTTTTGGCTCAGATTAGAGTCAGTTCAGATATTGAAAGAATGAGAGAGCCCTGAAATCCTTAGGTAAAGATGCTCAAGGTAAAGAAGGCTTGACCATTCCATTTTCCCTCTCTGTGACACAGTGCTTAGGGAGGAACTTGTGAAGAAATCAGGGTGGTCAGATAGCCAGCCACAAGTGACTTGGATTTAAAAGTGACACTTTTTTTTCTTCAGTCCCAAATCAGTTCTCTGCAAGCCCTGCAGGCCTCTGCAGGTTAAACCTCAGTGCAAGCCTGGGCAGGATAAGGATCTGCCAGAAGCTAAGAGAGGGGAGGTGCTGTTCTGAGCTAGACAGGCAAAACCTCATGCATAAGACATTTTGACCATTTTTCCTTTTGTAGAATCATTCTCTTAAGGTGTGGTCCTACCTTTTGCATTTCCTTCGGAGACACTTTTTCATCTCCCCAGTTGGTAATCAGGCCAGGTTGGATGCAGACAATTATCTCAACTGTGAGAAAACTCTTTGGCTAGGGGACAGCTCCCCTCTCCCAGAGCATCTAGGGGTCAGCAGTTTCTGCCTTTCCTTCCATGACCTCTGGCTGGGACCTCACTCAGAAAGGAGGAGGCTCATAACTTCTTGGTAACTATTTTAATTTAAGGGAGGACATTTGTCAGCTAGTTGTGCCCTTAAAATTCCTTACATGTTCCTTTTGTCCTTTGGGGTCCTCACACTCACAGGACGACGATTTCATATTATGCTCCTTAATTTGAAGAGGGAGGCTAGCCTGCTAGTGCCCTGGGTGACATCTCCACTAGAGAAAATAAATAATTTGGATTCCTGAACTAGGAGAGATGAGGGGTAGTTTTACTCTGATTAACTGACAGATTTTTCTGCTCTTTTTCCTGAGAGATGAGGGGAGTATAGGAGAAAATGTGTCCCGTGAGAGTCTAGAGAAGGAATTCTAATTTCAAAGCTAGGGGAGCTCTATCTTGAGAATCTCTCGTGATGGGTCCCTGTTTAGGAGGCAGACAGTGTGGGCAGAATGGGGGAGAAGCCTTTCCACCGAGGGAGAGATTGCTTGGCTCATGCTCTGGGGGTTAATGAGTCACCTCTTTCCCAAAGACCTCAGATCAGACAGAGATTTCATCTCAGGATTCAAACTCATTGGGTGAGGGTCTCTCCACCATCAGGCCAAGTCAGTCAGAAACACAGGGACCGATAGTGGTCAATATTCTGTACCCCTGAGGGCTGTCAGGGTCAGACTCGGGATATGAGACTGTCCTGCCACACCAGGGAGTGGCCCCAGCCTGCTGCCCTCATTGGCCCCACACACAACATTCCTCCCACAGATAAGGAACTGAAGCAAGTCAGGACTGACATTCCCAGCCCCTGGTGAAGGAGGATCAACCCACCTCTTGATGTCTGACCACAGGATGACATCAGACTTTCAAGTCCCCACTGTCATGGCAACCCATGATGATGGGTTCTAATTGGATTCCCAACCATATATTGCTGAGAGCCATAGCCAAGTAGGAATGACATGGCATTTTTGGTTAAGGTGACCCTGCTCAGGGATTAGGGTGGCTCCAGGTTTAGGGTGGATCCTGCTGGGAATAGGGTGTATCCTGCTGCCTCAGGCGCCCGCTCCTTGAGTTCCCATTGAGTTCTCGCGGGGTTCTGAGAGCCCGGTGAAGGGAGGGTATTTTCCCAGAACGTGCGTGTAGAGCCGGTGAGAGTCGGGAATAAAGAGTTGCTGTTTGAATCTACAAGGCGGTGTGGTGGCTCGGTTATTTTGTGCCCAGCCAGACTGCGGCATTACTGTTCTGGTTAGGAGGAGCTATCCTTATCTCCCACAGTTTCAGGATCTGGTCACAAGTCTCCTCCTTCAGGGAAACCTGGGCTCCTCTTATCAACATGATTTTGGGCTGTGTTTCTCCTGTAGTAAAGAGGTGGTTTGCTGAGGAAGGTGACATATCCTGTACAAAGAGACCAGGCAGGGATGCAGGTCAATTGCTTCTTGGAAAAGAAAGCCTGTGGGGGTCAGCATATTGGGCCCATTTGATAGATTTATTGTTTTTGTTTTTTTTCGGGGGGGGGGGTACCAGGGATGGAATTCAGGGGCACTCGACCACTGAGCCACCACGTCCACAGCCCTATTTTGTATTTTATTAGAGACAGGGTCTCACTGAGTTGCTTAGTGCCTCTCTTTTGCTGAGGCTGGCTTTGAACTCTTGATTCTCCTGCCTCCTTCTCCCAAGCCACAGGGACTACAGGCGTGGCCACTGTGCCTGGCTTGATAGTCTTATTATACACAACATTTAGCTTTGATAGTGTCACAGATGTCCTCATGAGCTGTAGTTAAGATGTCTAATACCATTTGATTTTTGTAAAATGCCCATCTTCTGGCATCACCTCTGTGTTTAGTAGAGATCCCTTTATCTGTGTCTGTGAGGGCTTTCTTGGTAAAGTTAGTTAGGACTTTTGTGTGCCACAGTACATTTTTTAGCCTGATCAAAGGGATAGATATTGGGGCTAGATAATCATACTTGCAGACACAGATTGCCTAGGTAGAAGTTTAGGAAGATTTGCAGGTTTCAAATTGACTCAGAAAAAAAGCTGTGACTCTGAGAGTCTGAATGTTGCAGGCTCTCCTGTGAGACCTTCCTGTACGGCTTGCAGCTTTGTGGACTTCTGGTGGGAGTTCTTCCGCTATTTTCGGAGCGATAAATGAAGAAGAGGGATGGGGGTCAGGACCTGGATCTAGGGGGCTTATGGAGCAGAGAGTCATCGAGAATCAACTGTAGAGCAGAACAAGGTTGGCATAATGAGGGCCTTGAGCGAAAGTGGAAGAAAGCTTGGAGATAAGGAACCTCAGGTCATCTGCCATTTCGTTGGAGGAAATTGTCTAAGTCTTGGGTCAAAGTTCCCAATTCCAAATTCAGGCCATTGACTAGGTTGTCTAATTTAGATGTGGTCAGATCTATGTACCCGGCCTAATAAGGCATTTGCTTTTGAGTTCAGATTGGAGGTGGAGGATTTTGAAATTTTTAAAAATATTTTTAATGTATTTATTTTCATGTGGTGCTGAGGATTGAACCTCACATGTGCAAGGCAAGTGCTCTACCACAGAGCTACGATTCCAGCCCCAATTTTGAAATTTTTAATGAGACAGCCTAGGAGGGAGTCCTGTGGGATGGCTGTAGCCCCCAAGTTGGAGAGGTTTGACCAGGGTGGCGGTTGAGATCCAAGTGTTCCTTGATGTCGCCAGACAGAGTCCACTGGAGAATGAGAGGGTGTCCCCTCCTGCAATCCCAGTGGTGGAAGACCCACGGGGTCCAGATGATTCAAAAGGCAAAGGTCTCAGGCAGGGCATCCTCTGCAAGAGACCAGAAGGTATCTTACCTCTCTGAAGAAGGGGAAGGCCGGTGTTGCCTGCGGGGACAGAATTTCAGAAAGTGGCCTCTGATCCTGAGGCCTGAATACATAGGGGAAGGAAGGGCCTTCAGTAGGTAAGGTGGAAGGAGCATGTCCCCACCACCAACTAGAGACCCAACACAGGTCCCTGCTCCATCCACGTGGCAGAGAGGGAGCAAACATGCAGCCCAGGACCAGGGCTGATTTCAAATCATGTGTGGGTTGCCGTTGCGCTAGAGTGGAGAGTGGGAAGGGGCCTTCCCTGAGTATCAATAAGGTGGAGGGAGGGAGGGAGAGAGAGAGAGAGAGAGAGAGAGAGAGAGAACCAGAGAGAGAGAGAGAGAGGGAGAGAAATGGGAGGGAAACGTGAAGCAGTGGGTAGAGGTTGTTAGGACAGGGAGGGGTAGAGCATCCCAAACTCTGTCCTGGGTTTCGCCACCAAATGAAAGACCTTTTTTTTTTTTTTGTACCAGAGATTGAACTCAGGAGCGCTCAACCACTGAGCCGCATCCCCAGCCCTATTTAGAGACAGGCTCTCACTGAGTTGCTCAGCATCTCACTTTGAGCTCATTATCCTCCTGCCTCAGCCTCCCAGGTCACTGGGATTACAGGCGTGTGCCACCATGCCCGGCTCAAATGAAAGAAATTAAGGAGAATGAAAAAAGAAGGAGAGGGGAGGCAGAATTGAACGGATCGGGGAAGCTTTATTATGCATCGGAGGGTCACATTTTCAAGGGGAAGTTGGCTAAGGGCTGCAAGGGTCTGAGTTTCATAGGTTTGGCAGGGCCAGGTCACGGGAGGGATGCTGTTGGCAGCTGGTGGCTGGCTCATTTAGGGTGGGGCAGAAGGGCAGGTAGGGGAACTGTAGATAAGGGAAGTTCCCTGGGGCCTGTTCCCCTTTTCTCCCTGGGGATAGTTATTTCCGAATCCTTGAGAGTGCTTGAGAAACACAGGGGACTCCTGTCCCAGAGGCTGTGAATCTGCCCCTCAGGGAGAACGAGGCCCTGTAATGTCAGATCCAGGTTCTCTTTCCTGGTCTGTGTCCCAACGTGTAACAAAAACCTATTTCCTATGATCGACTGTGACATCTCACACTGTGTGGTCAGGTGGGGCCGTGCGGCGCCCCCCTCACGTACAGCCCATGTCCACAGGATGCAGACCCTGGTGCCTGCCGCAACCCCCGCCCAAATCTCCCTTTGTCCTGCGTCTTCCAATGACAGGCGCATGGTGTCCCCAGTGAGCCTCTTTACCTTAACCAGTGGCGCAGACTGTGGTCCGAGCGCCTCTGTTGGAGCCGGGGCAGGGCAGTGCTGTGCTGGGATAAAAGCAGGACTGCCATCCAGATGGGCTTGCTGGCCAGACGCTGGTCGGGGGCAGCCCTTCTGCAGAGGTGGCATTCGCCTTGCCCCGTGACTGCTGAGTGCCCCCCTGATCTCCAGCGTCACTGGTGTTTCAGACGGCAATTCCTGGTTGATTTGGGAGACAGCCATTTCTTAGTTCTCCTGGTGCCATCCCTAAGAGCACCCTGGACCACCAAGAGAAACACCCCTCCCCGAGTCCATGAAAGGAGAGCCCCCAACACTGGACACAGAAGAGCAGCGACCCTGTCACTTGTCACTCCTGGTCACGAGCCTTGCCTGGGAAATCTGGCATCCTCTGATCCTCTGATCCTGGTTTCTCATACTGGGGTGCATGGCGGCCTCCAAACTAAACTCAGACTCTGCCAGGCATCTGGGCCCTGGTCTAGAATTAGGGACACAGGCTGTTATCCCAGTGACTCAGGAGGCTGAGGCAGGACGTTGCATTTTTGATTCTAACCCATCTCAAAAAATCAAAACGGGATGTGTCTCTGGGGATCCTTGGGTTTGAGATAGGAATTTGGGAATAAGGGGAGAGACACTGAGCCTCGGAGGAAGCACTCACGGGCCACTGAAACACAGGGAGCACCAGGCACAGCTGAAACTCCTGAGCAAGTGCCTGGCGTGGTGCCCTTGGCCCGTGCCCCATCCACCAAAGTAACACGGGGCAGCGCGGAGGGCAGGGAAGCTCACAGAAGTGGGCCTGGGCCCTGGCTCCAGCGCTGGTCAGGCCTGCGCCCAGGTCCTCTGCACAGGCAGCACCCACACCAGCCTGCTGCCCTCTCTCCCCCCTGGAGATGCCTGCTCCTCCCTGGAACATGCCTCTACTTCCCTAAATAAACCCTTCTCTGCCTCTGGCTGGTGGAGCTGAGGTTCTCCTGTCACAACAGCCAGGAACCTGGCCTCTGCTCCTGCTCCCTGGGGGCTCCTAAGACCTTCCTTAGAGACACCTCTTTCCCATGAGAGTACCTCTTTCCACCCAGTACCACAAAAAATACAGGGATATGGAGGGAAGGAAGATGTCAGAGAGAAGGGGACCTGGTGTCCCTGGAAGCCTGGGGAGACTGGGGAGTCTGGGGAGACTGTGGAGACTGAGGAGACTGTGGAGACTGTGGAGACTGAGGAGACTGAGGAGACTGAGGAGAGTGAGGAGACTGAGGAGACTGAGGAGACTGAGGAGAGTGTGGAGAGTGAGGAGAC
>NW_026012143.1:0-2769 GCF_001458135.2 Marmota marmota marmota | reverse complement strand
CTGTGGCTGCTCTGAGTGTGCCCTGATCACTTCTTCCTCACCATGGGTGTATCTGCACACTGTCATCCCTCCTGAGACCCCTCAGTGGCAGGAGACATAGCCCAATCTTCTCCTGGAGGGACCTTTCAGCAGCCTTAGCCTGAGACCTCACCCCAGGACAGGTTCTGGGGACCACCCTGTTCTTCCCTTCCTTTGTCTCCAAAGGTCCACTTAACTGGGAAGCACTGTCCCTTCTCTCTAATGGAAGCATCCTGCTCTCAAATAGTGGTGATCTTGTCCTTACAATTCTGTGAAGTTCCCATGATAAAAACATAGTTTTTAAATTTTAGTCTGTGTTTCATGATCATGCCTGTTTGGAACTGGACTTTGGCCACATCCTTTAGAAGAGTTTAGGTTTCAGTTGCCATTTCTTCATCATGTTTGGTACCAGGAATCTCCTGACCCAGTGGAGCAGCGCAATTGTGTGTCCTCTGTATCAAATCCCTGGAGCATCTACATGCCAGAGAAACATACTTTACATTTACAATATTTGGTGGAAGATGAGTGAGGGGTTGGATATCAACATGATTACACTCTTGCAATTATTTGTGTTATTTTCTGGTTCATTACACATGACTTAGGATACATATTTTAATGAGAGTTTGCTGTCTTTTGAAATTTTTTTAAAATTTCTTTCTTGACAATAGTGGAATGCATTACATTCATAATTATCCATTCACAGCACAATTTTTTGTAACTCGTATATAAAGTATGTTCACGCCAAATTATGCCATTATACATGAGCTCTCTTTTTTTTGCATTACAATTCTTAATACACCTTTATACCACAATTTATCATATCTCTGTTTGTATATAAAGTATGTTGACATCAAATTCATATCTTCATACATGTATTTTTTATAATGATGAGGGTCTCCTTCAACCATCCATGCTATTCCCCTTCTCCCTCCCTTTCTCTCCCACCCCTATTCCCTATCTAGAGAATTTGCTGTCTTATAAAATATGTATATTTCTATAAAAGTATAAGTGGACACAGACCAGAGGGATAATAGTAGATTACTTAATTCAGTTTTAAAACACTATGAATTTCCTTAATGAGAAAAGAGTTATTTGATTTTATTAATATATTAAAACATTATAATTTGTTCATTTTTTAAAAAAGTTATGACTTTATATAAATCCATATAAAATCATCATTCAGAATGGCAAAACAAAATAGAACAATAAAGACAAAGACATGTAAAACATATTAATATGATAATAAGATATTTATTTCTACCTAATATTTAAATAGGGTGCACAAATTATGTCAGTGACTGATATTAAACTATAATTTTTGCACTACTCTGTGAACACCTTGGGGACCCTGGGACATGTCATGGACATGAGGCTTGGTGGCTATGAATGACATCTCCATGGTGCAGCTTAACACTGCCTGCAGTTCTGGAGTTGAGCCTGGGTGGCTTCATTCATGTTAAGCAGGATCATTGATTTCCATGGGGTTCCTGAAACAGAATCCAGCAGGGATCTCTGGAGTTCACCAATCCTATCTGTTCATATTTTTCTTCAATCTCTAAAAGGCTTGAATCCAGTTGAAGATGTAAGGAAAAGATAAAGCCACTGTTTTGTGGCTGGGAGGGTTGGTGGGTGGGCCAAGCTGGGAGAGATGCTCCTTCTACCTAGGGGTCTCTGCCAACTGCAGAGAGCAACCGCAGTGCAAGGTGACCTTCCTGAGGGGCTCTCAGTGAAAGAGTGGGCTCAAAGTTCCAATTGAATGTGCACACACAGGACATTTCTCTAAGAGAACGATCAACATACAGCATTGGAGCAACTCTATCGATAAAAGTAAAACAATAAAATTATTCTATGCTTAATAAATTCCCTCAGTGACTTAGATAAGACTTCATGCAAATTCCCTATTGATGAGAGCCACCAGCCAGGAGAGGGTAGCTTGGTGCTCCTCACTGTCTCCATGGGGCTTATGGGCATGTCCATCAGTTTCTGGCTCAGGTGAGCTGGAGGCCTTGCCTTTGTGATGGAAGGTGGGCTTCCTGAGAGGCTTTGGATCCCTCAGTGTAGTGGCACCTTTGTCCACAGAAAAGTCTTAACTGGGCTTCTCCAGAAATCTACACCATGGCTGATTTTAGGACTATCTGCAAAAGAGTCTCTACAAAAGGGTTCAATGTATATAAACTTCCTATTTTCATGTTGCCCAATCTTGCTTGGCCACTGGCCAGAAAGAAATCAGCACTCCAGGTGCTGGACACCTCCTTACTAGTTTTTCACAAACATATCCAGTATAGTGGTTTGTAGAAATGTGCAAACAAAGCCTCTGGCCTTGAGCTGGGCTTCACAGAGATGTCTACATTTTTAAGATAAGAGAAGTTACCAGCAGTCTGATTTTACCTGCCGGAGTTCCCTCATCTTCAGCCTGTAGCATCTTAATCGTAATCCTTGGGATGGAGCAGGTGCACTTACCTGGTCCAAATAGACCAAGTGAGTGAAAATGGAGTTTCCAAAATGGCTCTTCTGATTTTAAAATCAAAGCAGAGTAAATGGTCTTCCTTTCAGAATAAATCTCAGTCTATTTCTGGTTCTTACATCTTCTTCTGTATTTGTAAGGCCCACAGGTAGGTAAGATCCAGGTGTGGAAACACTTGGTAACTGCTTGTCTTCTTGCTGGATTTGACCCATTCCTCCTGTGTTCAACCTTGGACTATTCTCCTACACCAAGTTTTAGTACATTGACTTTAACTCTGATGTTTAAAT
>NW_026012142.1:0-2769 GCF_001458135.2 Marmota marmota marmota | reverse complement strand
AACGGACACTAGTATGGCAGTATGTAAAAACATGGATGTGATTCTGCAATCTGTATATGGGGTAAAAATAGGAGTTCATAACCCACTTGAATCAAACGTATGAAATATGATATGTCAAGAGCTTTGTAATGTTTTGAACAACTAATAATAAAAAAAATTAAAATTAAACAAAAATAAAATGTCTGGCACCTACCAGAGAAAATAAATAAATAAATAAATAAAATAAAGGTACTGTGTCCAACTACAACTAAAAAAATAATAAAAATAAATAAATGCAATATTTTTATAAATGCTCACATTGTGATACTACAATAATTAAACTTATTTATGACAATAAACAAAGGAATCAAACTAAAGTTTTGTCTAATTCATTCACATATTATATCTCTGACCCCATCACTATGCTAGATAATACACCAGTTCACCCCCACCCAAAAAAACGTACCAGTAAGGGATGGAGAAGGAGAGGGGAGGGGAGGAAACACTAGTAAAAGCTGGACACAGTGGCACACACCTGTAATCCCAGCTACTCAGAAGGCTAAAACAGGAGGATTAGCCTTGGGTTAGCCTGAGCAATTTTATGAGATCTGGTTTCAAAAATACAATTTTCAAAAAGACTGGGAATGAGGTTTAGTCATAGAGCATTTGCCCAGCACATGGGAGGCTCTGGGCTCACTTCCTGCCCCCTACCACAAAAGAATCACTAGTAAAATTCTATTCATTAGTAAACCAAACATCCATACAAAAATAACTCATGTATCAACTTGTTAAATAATAGAGCAAGAAACTCTTACCTCAGGATCTATGAATAGGAAATGTAGCTAAACAGTATGAAAAAATTAAGTCCAGAATAGGGGAAAATCAACTTAATTTTACATTTCACAAATATTCAAAAGCTTCAAAATTATTTCAAACAATGTAAATCAAATTTTTATAAACGAGGTCATACTTTTAAAAGGACTAAGAATGTTCGGCAAACAAAACAAAAAACCTTTATTATTCATTTTTAAATGTTAATTATTTTACAATATATCAGATTTTTGTTTTATAAACTTGTTCATTTAACAAAAGGCCATTTTACACAGTATTAGCATTATGAATTTCAACCTTTACCTTCCAATAAATACTTCCTGCTTTCTGAAAAAGGATTCTTATTGAGAGTTCAGGAACATTTTACATGTTAAGATGAAAATGAACAAGGGATACCTCTTATGAATCAAATTCCATGCTGTAACAAAGGAGAGTTTCATTTGGTACACTTTTGAAAGTACAAGGCAGACAAGGTAACAAAAATAGAAATGGCAATGATACCCATTTGTGAACTTACAAGTTCAGGAATCTGCAGGAATTCTCTACTTAGTAAAACACAATTCAAAAATTTAAATCTCAACCATACAATATGTGTAAATAATGAGGGCTCTCCTGTATCTCAGATGTACTATATACTTACAAAATACCTTCACTCACAAAGGTCAACTGAATCAACAGCCACTAATATTGACTGATACTAAGTTATAGCATAAATATCTCATTTGAAATCATATAACACTAACATTAGAAGAAAAATCATTAGGTATCCATTATTCAAAAAAACCTTCAGAAATTATCTGGCTCAGTGATTCTCAATCCTGTTTACACATTAAAATCACTTCTAGGAACTTAAAAAATATACTGATGTCAACGTAATCAGACTTGAAGGAGCGCATCAATAGTTTTTTTTGAAGTCCTTAGTTACAGCCAGAAATGAGAATTATCGATCTCTTACATTACAGATGAGCCTCAAGGTTACTCTATAGACCATGTGGTCAGTTATCCCTTTCGGGTCTTTCATACTACAATGAAATGGAAAAATGAGTTCCACATATATTCGATTTGGTAGCGAATGCATTTTGTACATTTACACGTGGTTAAATTTCAGATTTCACAGGAATTGCACAGGGCAATTCATAAATACCAGCGTTGATGCTCAGTTTTGCTGCAGCTAGAGAATTCTCAGAAGTTTTGATGCTGTATTACAAAGGAAGGCAGCAGCTCAACCAATAATAGATGTATAATTATAGAAGTAGCGCAACAGTGAAAAGCATACTTTAGAGTCACTCAACCACGGGCTTTTGACATTTACTGTGTTAACCTAAATATGGGTTTCTTTCCTTGTAAAGTGAGATTAAATATCTACCTCATAAGTAGATACTGAGGAGCTAAAACACCTAATATAGTACTTGGCCATAACAGCTCGATTTAATAAAAACAAACTAACTGATGCCTGTTGAACTTAACTAAAGCAGTAAAGACCAGTCCAGGTCACTCTCACAGGCCGACACGGTCCTTTTCACAAATGTACCGGGTGCAGATGCTGACATCTGACATGAGCTGACCACGCAACATGGGGCCAGAGGGGGTTACTGGATCGCTGGGGGAGGAGGGGAGGCAAGACCTAGAGCCAAGAGCGGCCCAGAGGCCGCGCATCCCAACCATCAAAGCCAGGGCCGCACCGACGCAGTAGGGTCTCCAGGATGAACCGAAGGGAGGCCGACTGTGGAGAAGAGCGCACGCAAGGTCCCTCACCTTCACCACAGCAGCTCCCCGGCTGCCCTGCCGGCCACTGTCTAGTCCCGCTCCAGGCTTGTTTACAACCAGGGTAGCCATCCTGGGAGGAGCGGCGCCGCAAAGCAAAGACAGCGGCCTGAGCCAGCAACTGGGAGGCGGGGCTGAACCATCTACCCACAGGCCTCGGCGCACGCCGCTGCGCACAGGCGCAGTACGACGCGG
>NW_026012141.1:0-2769 GCF_001458135.2 Marmota marmota marmota | reverse complement strand
TAGAGATCAGTGGAGAAGAGGATGGGAATTGCTGGGTAGGAAGGGCAGACAGGAAAAGGGAGAATAAAAGGGTATAATAAATCTGACCAAAGTTTCCTGTGCACACATATGATTGTTCAAGGGTGAATCTCACCTCTCTATATATCCATAAGGCACTATTTTAAAAAGCTATAAACAAATAGAAGAAAGATCCCTAGAGTAGAAGAGAGGCAACAAGGGGAAGGAGAAGGGAAAGGAGAGAGACGGACTGGATTTTAAATTGGAGCAAATTACATTCCATGATTGTACAATTACATCAAAATGAACCCAAATATTCAAATATTATGCATAACTAAAATTAAAAAATAAAAATAAGTAGACAAATAAATAAAATGCCCGAAGAAGCAAAAATAATTGGAAAAAAACAAAGAAGTAACCTTGTGATTAAATATTATAGGATACATTCTTATACCATTGTCACCATTCACTATATCAACAATGTACATCTAAAAGAAGTGATGTACTTGTTAAGTATTTGATTTATTTTAAACATTAGTATTTAAATGAATTCCAGTGGAATTCTGAAAAGAACTATGTCAATAAGCATTCTAATACAATAGAACAAGCCAACTATTTGATTATCATGTTAAGATAAAAACCATTTAAAATCAATAAAAAGATGTCATATTAAAATAAAGTGTTCCTGAATGCTAGAAATCCCTTAGAAATGGTGAGTATGAGTGCAATGTTTTTAGGGTATACACTATCCCCCCAGAAAACAATGACAGTCAAGACTGAGAAGAAATGCAACAACAAATGTCACTTTAATTCTAATGATTGTTATACACAAATGAAACCTGAAAAAGCACCTAATCTCAAATCAAAAGTAAACTCATCAACTATTTTATGTGAGACTTCTATAACTTATAACCAATTTCAGAACTCAAAAGTAATTCATATTGCTTTTATAATCCATTTCAATATCCTTAGTCTAGACTTCCAAAACTAGTTCCTTCTGGATTTTTAAAACCTTCACATAAATCTTAATTAATATTCACCTGAATGACCCAAAATCTTATTGAAAAAATAATGTAGAATTACAGATTCAGTAAGGTTCAATTAAAATGACCAATGGAATAGAAAAGAAGACACAAAGACAGATCTGCATAAATACAGTTACCTCATACTAGACAAAGGCACAATAAACATACATTGGAGAAAAGACTTCTACAACAAATGTTGTTAGGAAAACTATAAATGCATATGTAGCATAATGAAATGGAATACCTATCACTCACCCTGCACAAAACTCAATTCAAAGTGAATAAAGGGCCTATGCTTAAAAGAAGAAAATGTAGGGGTCTGGGCTTATGGCTCAGAGGTAAAGCACTCATCTAGCATGTGTGAGGCACTGGGTTTGATACTCAGCAGCACATAAAAGTAAAATAAAAGTATTGTGTCCACCTACAACTAAAAAATAAATGCTAAAAAAAGAAGAAAATATAGGTCCAATACTCCATCATGTTGGCTTAGGAACTGACTTCTTCACCAAGATTCCTAAAGTGCAAAAAGTAAAATTAACAATCAATAATGGGATAGTACCAAAGAAAAAAACCTCTCACGGCAAAGAAAACAACCAAGAATGCTAAGAGAGAATATACAGAATGGGAGAAAATTTTTGCCACCAATACCACAAGTAAAGCATTAATCTCCAGAATATAAAAGAAACTCAAAAAACTTAACACCAAAAAAACAAACAACCCAATCAATAACTGGGCAAAGGAACTAACACACACTTCAAAGAAGAGGAAAAATATGACTGGTCAAAAAATGTACAACATCTGTAGCAATTCGAGAAATGCAAATTAAAACTACACTGATATTTCCATCTCACTCTAGTCAGAATAGCAATTATTAAGAATACAAGTAATAATAAATGTTGTAGAGTATATGGAGAAAAAGATACACTCATACATTGCTGGTGGGACTGCAAATTGGTACCATGACTCCTGAAAGCAATGTAGAGATTCCTCAGAAAAATTGGAATGGACCCACCATTTGACCCAATTATCCCACTCCTCGGCTTACACCCAAAAGACTTAAAATCAGCATACTATAGGGACAAAGCCACATCAATGTTTATAGAAACTCAGTTCACAATAGCAAAGCTTTGGAAGCAACCTAGGTTTCCTACAAAAGATGAATAGATAAAGAAAATGTGTTATATATACACAATGGAATATTAGCCATAAAGAGCAACTTTATGACTTTTGTCAGTAAAAGAATGGATCTGAAGAATATAATACTATGTGAAATAAGCCAATCCCCCCCAAAATCAAAGGTCAAATTTTCTGATATGTGGATGCTAACACACAACGAGGGGTGAGGGAGAGAAGAATAGAAGTTCATTGGAATAGACAAAGGGGAATGAAGGGAAGGGCATGGGATGGGAATAGCCGGGACAATGGAATGAATCAGAGATAACTTTCCTATGTTCATATATGAATACACAGCTAGTGAAACTCCACTTCCTGTACAACCCAAAGAATGGGATCTTAATTAGAATGAGTTATATTCCATGTGTGTATAAGTTATACTCCATGTTTGTATAATATGTCAAACTACTGTACAGTCATGTATACTAAAAAGAACAAATAAAAATTGTAAAGATGTAACAGAACATGAAGGTGGGGGAGGGGGACTAAAAGCTAAAGAGAAATGGATTATTTTATGGCATAATAAAGAAACATATACATAGCTGAACCTTCAAAAGTGTGGGAAATTCTCCTT
>NW_026012140.1:0-2770 GCF_001458135.2 Marmota marmota marmota | reverse complement strand
TTTTTTTTTTTGGTACTGGGGATTGAACTCATGGGCAGTCAACGACTGAGCCATATCCCCAGCCCTATTTTGTATTTTATTTAGAGACAGGGTCTCACTGAATTGCTTAGTGTCTCACTTTTTGCTGAGGCTGGCTTTGAACTTGTGATCCTCCTGTCTCTGCCTCCCAAGCCACTGGGATTACAAGTGTGCACAACCCTTGCATTCTTGACAAATGAACTTTGTTTTCTTGGGGATACATGTTAAAAAAATCATTATTTTTACATTAAAAGCACAGATATACATATTGTAAATAAATAGATGTACAGAACATGGTTGAGAAACAGTGATATAATCTAATACATAGTCCTTATCCAAATCCCTCTCAAAGATACTTTCAGTTAATATTTATATGCCATTTATTTGTCTTTAGTAAGGCACATATATTCTAAATATTTTTATTTTTCCAATGTTATATTTTAGAAAGCAAATCATTTAAATTTCAATGATGTTATGGGAGATGGTGGTGCACACCTGTAATCCCAGCAATTTGGGAGGCTGAGGCAAGGGGATTGCAAGTTCGGGACCAGCCTGAACAACTTGGTGAGGCCCTAAGCAACTTTGTGAGAACCTCTCTCAAAACAAAAAATAGAAATACTGGGTATGTGTCTCAGTGGTTAAACATCTCTGAGTTTAACCCCGAGTATACCTCCACCCCAAGTTTTTGAAATGAAGTGCAATTTATTAGTGTGTGTGTGTGTGTGTGTGTGTGTGTGTTTGTTGGAGATTGAACCCAGGGCCTTGTGCATGCAAGGCAAGCACTCTACCAACTATGTTATTAAGAAACCCTTGTTTGGTCTGGGATTGTGGCTCAGTGGTAGAGCGCTCGCCTACCACAGGTGGGACCCAGTTTGATCCTCAACACCACATAAAAATAAAGGCATTGTGTTGTGTCCATCTACACCTAAAAATAAACATTTTTTTTTTAAAGAAACCTTTGTTTACCTTAAGCTGGCAAATGTTTTCTTCTAGGAATCTTACCGTTTTAGCTTTTACATTTAGGTCTATAATTCATTTTGAGTTACTTTTGTGTCTGATATGAGGCAAGGGTCAAAGTTTATGTTTTCCAATTGAATGTCAGGTTATTCTATCACCATTTGTTGAAAAGTCTTTCCTTTCCTCTTTGAATTGCCTTGACACATTTGTTGAAAGTCAATCGACATAGGCGTGGGTCATTTTCTATATTTTGTTCTATTGACCTGTGTGTCTATCCTTATGTAAATGTTGTACTTTTTTTTTGATTGCTAGAACTTTATAGTAAGTGTTAGAATTAGATAATGAGAGGCCTCCAATTTTTCTCTTTTTCAAAATTGTTTGTCTATTTGAGATCCTATGCATTTCTTTAGAAATTTTAGAAACAGGGGAAAGTGCTAGGGAGTCACATTGGCCAAATTATATTGCTATATTGTGTATTATATGCATGTACAAATATGTAACAACAAATCCCATCAGTATGTACAACTATAATACTCCAATAAAAATGTAGGAAAATATAAATTTTAGAATCATCTCATTCATTCCTATGAAAATAATTGATGATATTTTGATTAATATAAAATTGAGGGGCTGGGGATGTGGCTCAAGTGGTAGCGTGCTCGCCTGGCATGCATGCAGCGCAGGTTCAATCCTCAGCGCCACAAAAAAGATGTTGTGTCCGCCGAAAACTAAAAAAAAAATATTAAAATTCTCTCTCTCTCTCTCTCAAAAAAAAAAAAAATAAATAAAAATTTAAAAAAAATAAAATTGATTAATTGGGGGATCAATTGAGATCTTAATAATATTGAGTCTTCCATATATTTTATGTAGTATATGTTCCACTTTTACTTTTTCTGGTCAAACAAGCAAAAATCCCAGTATATTTTCCCTCAGCCAGTGGCAAAGATACATATCGTATGTTGGGTCTATCTGGTTCTGGAAATTCTGCAGTGGTTTTGAGGGCAAGCAAAACATCAGTGTGGGGTTTTTCCCTCCCACCATCTACCCTAATCCATCATGCTGACAGGTTGGCACTTAGAAAGAACCAGAGTTGAGGATTTACCTACAGTGTCTGCCAGCTTAGATTTCACAGACTTTGGAGATTCAATTAAAGTAATTTTGAGTGTCATGAAGAATCCCCTTAGTACTAACTTTACCCAGAGCTATTGATTCTGCTGTTCATATAAAATAATGTTATGAAATATCCACTTGCAGCCAAGCAGGTGATAAGAAATGTGCCATGTTTATCAGGATATGTTTTTCTCTCTCTTAAGGTGCAGAGGACGGGAATTTGGAAATAAGACTTGTTTGGAAGTTTGATCAAATTCTATGTAATCTACCACTGGGAACACACTTATCTTCCACTTGGAGGCACAGGTTATCTTCAAAATTTAAGACACCAATTAAAATTTGTTCCTTTCCCCTGAGAAGCACCTAATTGCATAATATTGAAATGTCAGTCGGAACACAGCTGAGCATTCATTCATTGATGTTGCTGTTTTTGTCCCTTCCAGCCGACAGTGAAACAGTAGCTGCTCATTTACTTTTTACCCTTGTTCTTTATATGTAATCAACAAACCTAACATTAGTCATTAGTCTTTGACTTTACTCCAAATATAACTGTTCTGCAGGACCCTGGGTTCCATCCCTGTTACCACCAGTAACTAAAATAAAATAAAACAAAATAAAATGATTCATCCTTCATAATGTGATGGGTTTCAGTCTTGAATTATTATTATTATTATTATTATTATTA
>NW_026012139.1:0-2770 GCF_001458135.2 Marmota marmota marmota | reverse complement strand
TATATATATATATATATATATATATATATATTTAATAAACATTAAGTGAAATGAGAACAAGAACTGAAGGTATGGTGTCCTCACTGTTGAAAATTCAGAGTAATAATAAATCATGGAAACTATGAATCACAAAAGAGTGCTCCTCTTCATATTGAATAGATTCTAAGAAATTTTATTTTTCAAGATCTATGAATTACACACAGAATAAAAGAAAGAACTTCTGAGATTTTAAGTAATCTGAAAAATCCATTTTTATGACAGATAAAGACCGACTTAAGGTGTTTTTTTTTTTTCCCTCCCAGGCCTCTCTTCACTTTTAGTCAATGCCCATAGCTGTGATGCCTGAGGATTCTGAGATGTCACCGGAGACAGCAAGCTGTGTCTGATTTTGCACTTAAGAAGCCCACTTGGGGCAGATCAGCATGCTGCACTGTTAGGAGAGGTCTGGTGAGTTCTCCCTTATTCGACACAGTCAAAATGAATTACTCCTGCTTCCACATGCTCTGTAAGGTATTATTTGTCCCCCAATTTTGCACCTATGTGTCCTTCTTTTATAGTTGTCAATTTTATGTTTCCTTTTTTCAGCAGAAATTCATAAATGTTTTGAATATTCCAGATAAATAGAATTAAGTAAGACAGAGACAAGACTTTATTTGAAGCATATTGTTTTGGTTTCGAGGTCTATTTTGCTCAAGATTAATAATAAAAAATAACCAAAATAAAAACTCTTCTGATCTAGCAGAATTTCACAGAGAAACTTAAAAAAAAAATCCCCTGACCTTATTTTGTTCTCATGCTTTAATAGGAACATTGCAGAGACCAAAATAAAATTCCCTGCTTTTGAGCTTGGCCCTTAGCTCAGAAAAATGAATAGGGATTTCTGTATATACATCCAGATTCTAAAAGGAAACCAATTTAGGGATGATTGCTGTATTCTAGTCCCTCAGCTATGACAGAGCAAAGTATCCTCCACCCAGCATTTCCTGCAGTGAACCCACCCTACAAATGTTGAACAAGCTCTTGCCCCAAAACCACCTCTTCCTAATTGGCACAGGCTCCAATTCAACTAGCAGAAACAGTTTACAGTGGATAAACACACCATGAAAAATACTTGAGTGATTAGTCATATCATGAACTTCAAGGAATATATAGATATGCAAAACATGGAGTGGAAGGAGCAGGGCCAGCCTGCCACTACCTCCCTCAGACCACGTATCTCCTTGCTCCTTCCAGAACTTTTCTCACATAAACAACAAAGTGTACGTGGTTTATATTCCTAAAAGTGAAGATTAAAACAAAGTTTTCCATGGAGCTGATTCATGAAACATTCTTATCTGTTTTGCTGCTCTATGATTATCTTCTTTAAGGTGAAGAGTGAATCTAGAATATGATATCAGGGCACAAAACTAAACCTGAGATGTACAAGTTTACCTGGTTTTTCCTTGAGAAAAAAATACATTATTTTTCTTATAATCATTTTAGCAATATGGAAAGAAACAGTCACAGCTTACAGTTTTAGCTCAACTCTTAACCTTCCGTGATCCTGTCCTCTAGATAGAAGTAACCAGGTGACTAATTTGGTAGCAGTAAGGCCAATTTTAGGAGTATGTCTCCCAATCCTGCACACCCACACCAATTTTCTAAGATGACTAAAGAGAGAAATATAACGAATGAATCAATTCTTGAGGCTACTCAGGAAAAACCCTGATATTGTGCACTGATTAGAATTATTCAAATACTTGTAATAGGTAGCTCTAGGCAAAGACCCATTGAAAAGGCACAGGAGACATAGGCTCCTTTGTTACCTTCCAGCACAGGTTGCTTCTGAAGAGAATAAGGAATACAGCCAGGTAATGCTGGGTCTATTGTGCCCAGGTGCAACATTCCCTGCAAGAGGGTTTCTAAGTATCCAGGGATCCTGGGGGGTGGGGGGCGTTGTATCAATCACTACTAAAGGAAGCTGCGTGCAGTGGATACAAACTGCAAAGTTCATAATGGGAACGATTTGAAAAATGAACTTTTCATTTTACTCTCTTTCCTTTTGAATCCCTAACTTCAAGCTCAAGCAACTGTCAGAGCACCGTTAAACAGAAACAAGAATGCCACATGTTTTTAATAGTATCTTGTGCAGAGAGAAATCTGTTGTCTAATGAATTATGCTAATGTTATTATTTTTTCTAAAGTACTAATGAATAAGTGAAGAATGTATTTCACTTTGTGACCTGTTTATTTTGTTAGAATTTATTTGCAATTATTGGAACAAAGATCCCTTTCTCTTTAAGAAACCAGGATGTAAATAACAGTTGCACTTTTTATACAGGAAAATTTTTCAGAAGAGAATGATTTAAAGACAGTAGAAGGCACGCAAAGTTGTGCTCTGAATGTCCCATTTAAAGGGAAATTCAATGCCTGGCAAGAAGAAAATGAGATGCTACAAAAACTTGAGGCTTTAAGGACCGGATGGGTATACGTATACAGCAGAGTTTTACAAAACCTTTAAAGAGGAACTAATACCAATACTTTTCAAGCTACTTCAGGAAATAGAAAAGGAGGGAGAACTTCCAAATTCATTCTACGAGGCCAACATCACCCTGATACCAAAACCAGACAAAGACACTTCAAAGAAAGAAAACTACAGACCAATATCTCTAATGAACCTAGATGCAAAAATCCTCAATAAAATTCTGGCGAATCGAATACAAAAACATATCAAAAAAATTGTGCACCATGATCAAGTAGGATTCATTCCTGGGATGCAAGGCTGGTTCAA
>NW_026012138.1:0-2770 GCF_001458135.2 Marmota marmota marmota | reverse complement strand
CCCCACCTCCCTCCTCCCCTCCCCTCCTCTCTCTCTACCTCCTCCACTGTATAACCCTGAGGGTCTCCTTCTATTACCATGCAATTTCCCTTCTCTCTCCCTTTCCCTCCCACCTTTCGTCCCTGTTTAATGTTAATCTTCTTCTCCTGCTCTTCGTCCCTACTCTTAAAACAAATACTTTTAAAATGTCAATTAGATACATCTCTATATTTTATACTCAATTTATTCCCTCTTTAGTAAATAGCACATAATTAAGATTCCATCCAAGTGGTAAATGGAGACCATTATCTATTGTCAATCTTGTGTACCTATGTCTGCTAGTTTTGTTCTGGTTCCTGTTGCTTCATGTCTTTGAGAGACCATTTCTTAAATTTCACCTCATGTCTGTCTTGGTGAGTGGCTTCTGGGAAATTATATTCTTGAGTGCCTCCTGGGGGTCCAACAATTAAATGCCATTTTGTAATGAGAGCTTTTTTGGTCACAGAACTATTCCCTAAAGTCGTTAAAGTCTGTAGACCTCAAATATAAAGCTGCTGATACAACTTAATTAAAGTACAGCAAGTTGAGTTTAGGTGATAAAACCATGTTTGAAATTTATGGGTGCAGTTTTTATTTAGTTCTTTATTTTCAAAAATGGAGTGTTATTCCTCCTCTGACTGCTTGGCCATTTCTGATGTGCCAGAAATACTATGGGTTGGTCCCCACAAAAGTGAATTAGTCTTCTCTACATACAGTGGAAAGCAAAGATGGTGCTTGATCCCAGAGGATGTCTTTCAGTCAACCCAAGAGCTGCCGATCGGTGTCTATGGCATTTGCTGAGTGTTCCCTTCGATAACAAAAGCTAATTTTAACAACACATAAGTAAAAGATAATCATGCTTATTCCACAAAATTTATATACCCTTACATATAGGACATTTAAAATATCTGTCACTACCCTCCTCTGTTGATATGAATAATTGATTCTGTAAGGAGTTTAATTTTAAGTTAATTTTCACATACTTGAAAGAAATCAGGTTTTCTGTTGGTTCTTCCCAGAGGAATTTATCACCACAAATAAGAGTAATTACACAGATTTGAAGATGAATTATATAACATACTCTATGTCAGGGTATGTGGGTAGAATCTAAAAACTAAGTTCCAAGTGGGTATGTAAACCTCAGTTCTTGTGCACCAGTGGGTGAGCCTCCGCTTCTTTCTGCAGCAGATGAATGTTATTGGGAGCCCTGGTTTCAAGGGGATACCACAGCTGTCACAAACAAGTAGGATATGCAAGTAGTTAGGGCACCCTTGAGGGTGTGGTCCTTCAAATATGAGCCTGGAAGTATGTTTGTGCTGAGAGCCACGGCCGGGGAATGTTAGAGTTCGTAAACAAGTCTGGATGGTGCCTGGCAAAATGCCAGGGGCCATACAGACTCGGCCGTGGCTCTCAGCATGTTTGGATATTGAAGCTCCTGCCCCACTGAAGGACTCCAAAAAAGGGAGGAACTTCCCCAATGCTGGGCCCAAATAATTTCAGGAGCAGAGACAGGTTTCTTTAACTAGACATCATGATAGGATGTTCAGCAGAGATGTCTACAGCTGCTCACTGAAGGAACCCTGGGAGTGAGAATGCCTGATTTTCTAGTGCCTTCCCTTTTCCCAACTGCAAGAATGAGAAACAAGACTTTCCTTGTCACAGTGTTCTGAAATGTTCCGAGTGTGAGGATTACTTCAGGATCAAGACATTTCCTCCTAGAAAGGAGCAGACTCCAGTATGGACCTATTTTGGATGATATATGGCATTGTTAAGACCTCTTCAAAATGAACCTTTAGACTTGTTAAGAAATGATTTCTTTCTAGAATGTCAAGAAACATGTTGATACAAATTCACTCAGAGTCTACAAAACACCCCGATCTTTTGGCATTTTAGAAAATGGGTAAATTTCTTTATGCCTCTGGAATGTTTTTTGGTTTGTGGCCGAGAACATCCTCAGCACCCTGCTGTCTTTCAGGAAGCATTAGATCTTCTTTCTGCACTGCTTTGTGCTGTATGGCAGACATTCATCAACACTGGGAGTATATTAGGTATGGAAAGAAGCTGTTTTTTTTTTTTTTTCTGTCAGAGATGGGTTTTTCTTGATGCCAACTATATTGGGTAGTGATCTTTGAAGGGCAGGTTTCTGTGGCTGCTTCCAAGTCTCTTCTTTAGGGACTAGAGAAAGTGTTTCAAAGTTCTAGATCCTGTCATATTTCCATCAAGCCTGCAGGAACACCTTTTTGATTTTTAAATAATCTTTATATTACAATATAGCTTTAGGTTTATAAAAATTATAAAGATGGTACAGAGAGTCACTATATAACTTACACCCCATATCCCCATTATTTACATCTGACATTATTGTGGTGTATTTGTTAGAATTAATGAAGCAGTATTAATGCAAAATCCCATCCTTTATTAATGTTTCCTTCGGTTTTACCTGTTATGGTATGTTGTTTGGATGTTTTTGTCCTTCTAAATTCCATAGATTACTATCTAATCTGTGGAATTAAGAGATGGGGTCTTTGGAAAGTGAGTGGGCCATGAGGGTGGAGCCCTCACAAATGGGATTAATTCCTTTAAAATGTGAACTGGTGGAACCTGCTCACCTTTTCCACTATATGAGGATGCAGTGAGGAGATGCCATCTTTGGAGCAGAGAGTGAGCCCTCACCAGACACTGAATCAGTTGGAGCCTGGATCTTGGACTTTCTATTCTCTAAAACTAAAAAAAAAAAAAAAAAAAAAAAAAA
>NW_026012137.1:0-2770 GCF_001458135.2 Marmota marmota marmota | reverse complement strand
TTTTTTTTTTTTTTTTTTTTTTTTAAAATCTCCTCAACCTTAGGCTTTTATTGTCAGACGATTTTTGTTTTGAGATAAGATTTTTCCTTCCCAATCTGTGCTATATCCACATAAAATTGCCTAGAGTTGCCCACTCATGCGAGGCTACTCATACCTCTGTATATACAAGAATTCTTATTGCAAGCTAGGGAAAAGTGAAAATTTATTGACAAGAGACTGAGTTGATTTTTTCCTCTTAGAGGAGTTCTAAGAGGTGTGTTTAATTCAAATGTGTATACATATCACTCAACAAGAGTACTGTGGAAAGTTAGGCTGCAGAAAAGTGATGTCAGGAATCCAAAGGTGATTTTGATGGAAGCTCTATCCTAGAGCCCACCCCCCCCCCATCACCCACATCTAGTAAGGGAGCTAAGAAATGTTCACTTGTGGTGAATAATGAAAAATAATTGCACTTTCTACATGATACCGCCTGTTAGTGCTAAACCATAAGATGCTAAAATTTTTTAAACACTTGGAAGAAAAGGGGAACAGTAAGGTCAGGATAACTCAAAGATAACTTTCTAAGTCATTATGTTGCTTTGAACAACACACCTTTGTGGTCCTGATCATTTCTCTTCCTCTCTCAGAATGTCTGTAAAATCCCTAAAATTATTTGTATAATGCAGTGCATTTATATTTTTCAGGGAAGAACCACTGCTTCTATCACTACCTTGTAGGAGTGCATGACTCCAAAAAGGTGAATAAATACAGCTCAGTCTCAAGATAGTGGTATCTAAAACCATTATTTTGAGTTTGACATCACCTTATTACTTTCTATCAAATGTTTTCCCCCAACATCTACTGGAGTATGCACAATGGGGAACAGAAACATATGTTTTATGCTTGAAGCTTTGCCAATATTGCCAACATGCTGGAAAAGGGAGTCAATTAATATGAGGGAGGTGTACAATAGAAAGAAGCACCCCATGATTCTGTTTTTTTATCTTTACACTTGCTGCAGGAACTCACTGAACTCCTTCGGGTTCCACTTTTCCTCCTCCAGAAATGAAAACAGTAAATTGGAGATAAGAATCCCCATCTGGGGGCTGGGGTTGTGGCTCAGTGGTAGACCACTTATCTCACATGTGTGAGACACTGGGTTCAATCCTCAGCACCACATAAAAATAAATATACAAAATAAAGGTATTGTGTCCATCTACAACTAAAAATTTTTTTCTTAAAAAAAGAATCACCATCTGTCTATCTCACAGGGTTGTTTTCAGGATCCAGTGAAGTTGTATTGAAATAGCTAAGTCGTAGAAGCCACATAGTCCCAAGTTTTAATCTCAATTCTGATCTGGTTGATTGGACTTGGGGAAATCCAGCATGAAAACTTCCACTATATCATGTGATTCAGGAATGATATCCTTTATTGAGTAAAGCTTAGAGTTTTAATGAGCTGATACAGGTAAAGAACCTACCACAGTACTTATATGTACAATTGCTTCTCCATAAGTATATCCCCAACCTTCACTTCTTCCTCCCATTGACACCTGCTCATAAGAAGGAAGAATAGCTGTCATTCACACTTCATTGAAAATAAGAATCAGTTCTTCTGCCCCCTAACTTAAATGTTTATTTATGATATGTGATTTCTATTACAGGCCCAGAGAAGGACAGTATATATAGATTTGGAACAAACACTGCATAGAATTCTAAATGCTTAGAGTTGAACCAAGAGGGAACTAAAGTTTGGGAGATAACTACTGCTGTTATTCCCATTTCACAAATGGTAACACAGAACCTCAGTGTGGTTAAGTGACTTTCTTAAGGTCACATAGCCTGTAAATAAGGGGGTAGTATTCAAACTCACATATGCTTGACCTCTAATCTTTTTATTCCCTGGTCTTATAGACCATTTTTCCATCTTGAACAGGCACCTCCTCAATGACATGTCTACTATTGTTCTGAATTCTTTATTTTCCCTTATTTGCTTCAACCCACTCTGTTTCCCCTACTTTGGAAGGGCATCTTTTGGAAACCTGCTCAACCAATCACTATTGATATCTAAGTTCTAGCTATATAGAGTAGCCTAACCAGACAATTTCTTTTCAATGTTAAGAAATAAACCATGGACATAATGTGACTCTTTGATTACCTCAGCCAGCTACATTGGTCACACATGGAAGTTATTGATTTATACTGTATTGTCATCGATAAGGTGGCAGAACCCACAATGTAGCTAGGTTTCTCCTCTTACACACCCCAAATTATAACAATACAGAGTAATGAAGGTTCCATTCCTCACCTCTGTCCAACTATTTTATATAAAAATTTTAAAAAAGTCCCAAGCATCTGGAAGACTCATCCAAAATGCCTGGGAATGTTATGTTTTGTATTCAAAACTAGAAACAAAACCCAGATGGCATTCACTACAAACAGTTCTCTCATCTGCACTTCTCCAGGCCATAATTTAGCTCATAATTGTCAGAGGTACTACCTCCAACTGACAAAGCAGAGGCGTTTGGATAATTTTTTTCTGGCTGTTCTTGAACTGACTATTCTTATCATGTGCTTGATGGCTGATGTAAGACAGAGAATCACCTCCAGAAATCACGGTGACCTCTACTGATTATGATTATGCTACCTTCATCTGGTAAAATATACCATTGCCCAAATGTCACTTCAGCTTTTTTCCCAGTTTTGAGGATGAGCAGTACAAGTCCATAGACATTCATGCTGAGTCTTGCCTTAAAACATATTGATGCTATGGCTAGAAGGGGGGGGGGGG
>NW_026012136.1:0-2770 GCF_001458135.2 Marmota marmota marmota | reverse complement strand
ATTCAAAGTGTGAAATATGATATATCAAGAACTATGTAATGTTTTGAACAACCAACAATAAAAAATTTTAAAAAAATAAATAAATAAATAAAAGAAAATTTTGTATTATTTCTTCCTTAAATATGAGTTGGAAAGTATTCACAGTTCTGTGTGATCTCAGAAAATGGATTTACTTCTTTCCAGTGGTTATTTCTCCAGTCTTGAGTAAAGTATTATAATAGCTCTAATTTATTTTCTGATATATACAAATCAGTACTCAGCCAAAGAATCAAGGAATCTCTCCTGTAGATCTTTTAAGAAACATAATCTCTAGTGCCGTGTCTATCAACTCTTATATTACATTTCTTCCATAACAAATCACCACAAATATAGTGAATTAAAATAATACAAATTAATTCTCTTAAAGCTCTGGAGGTCATATCCAAAAATATGTCTCATTATGCTAAAATCAAGGTGTTAGCATTCTGCCCACAACCTGTGTGGGAAGGGAGCGTGTAACCCTTAAAGGTGTGGGCCAACTGCAAAATAAAAGCTTTGAAAGTAATGTTAAAAAATAAAGATGGACTGGGTCTGTAGCTCAGTGGCAGAGTGCTTGCCTAGCATGTGTGAGCACTGGATTCAATCCTCAGCACCACATATAAATAAATAAATAAAAATAAAGGTTCATCTACAACCAAAATACACACACACACACACACACGAAAAAGACAAAAGACCAGGAATATATTAAAGCAGGGGCCAGATGGGTAGATAGACCTTCCTGATGGATCTGATCCTAACAAAAAGAAAAACCCGCACATGCTTTATTTATAGTGGTACAGACCAAAGGGGATCAGTAAGGAGTTTACTCAGAAAAAATATGATAAGAATGGGGAAAAACAGGTGGTTTGGTGCTTGGCAGTTTATGCTTATCTCCAGCGGCTGTGTTTGAATCTGGAGCTATGAGCTAAGGCAAGGCACCAGCTCCATCTGGGCTTTCTCTAATAGGGGAATTTCGTCCAGGAGTTCCCAGAAAAGCAGCTTCCCTGCCTTAATGTCTCAAACCAAATCCATAGTTCATACACAGCTTCCAACATCAGCAAGTCTTTGTTCCTTCTGGAGAGTCTGGGGATGAATTCATTTTCTTGCGTGTTCAGCTTCTATAGGCTTCCTGCATTCCTTGGCTCGTGGCCCCATGCCTTCATCATCAGAGCCAGTGTCTTCAAATCCCTCTTGAAAAGACAAAGACATACATGTTCTATTACCCAGCAGTTTCACTTTGTCTAATTTTCTATACATATAAATGTGTCACATTTTTAAATAAATTTTTTAAATTCAGCAATTCTAGATAAAAACAATTTTATTAAAACTACACTGAATGTAGCTCATTGCCAGTGTTGCTTAGTGCAATCTTCTTTTTAAAATACCATGACCTGGGTTAGGAGTGTAGCTCTGCTTGTCTATGTGAGGTGCTGAGTTCAATCCCCTACATTGCCAAAGAGGGGTGGAGGAGTAGAAGCCATGATGAAATCTCTGTGTGCTACTAATCTCAAATAAGATTTGAGACTATTCATAATTTAAATATCAGTAAGTCTTTCATACCAAGAACAGATGTTGTCAAATAATTCTTGAAATAAATAGGTAGTAATTTTGTATTATACAATGCCATTGCTAACAAGTGTTTCTTATACTCAATAAGCTTCAGAGGCTATATTCTCCATTTGAATGAAATACAAACACTCTTTTGGACAGAGAAAAGATACTGATCCAAAATTACATCATAATCCTGAAGGACAAACTAAAATAGAACCAATTTTAGCATCTTCAAAATATACCAGAACTTCTTTTAAATATTGTATTATTCTAAATGGTATATCTCTGAGGAAAATTAGAAGAAAGGCCATAGTTAGCATTTTTTTAAAAAAACGAAAGAGCTTAGGTCAGATATACATAATAGCAAATCCATATATCATATTTCTAATCTTGATGAATAACAAGCAGATTACCATAGCCACTAAGACATTCACTTCCAAGATACTGTATGAGAACCCAGTGAATATTATGCAAGCATTGAAATCATGACTTATGTTCTAAGACAACTATGGAAAAAGATGCACAAAATAAGATGGATAAATATAATTTAAAAGAAAAGTAAAACAAGTACTTCTGCCTTCCCAGGGATTTGATTCAATATTTAGTTTGGGGACATTGGAATTCTCTTTTTGGAAGTTTAGGAAAACTTAAGAAAAATAGCAGATAGAGTTAATGAAGTGCCGCAGTCTGGCTGGGCACACAATCACGAGCCACCACACAGCTTGTAGATTCAAACAGCAACTCTTTATTCCCGAACTCACACCAGCCATCTACAATCACGTTCTGGGGAAATCCACGTTCTCTGCCCAAATCCACGTCCACTGGGCTTCTGTCTCCCAAAAAATACTGTCTGAATCCCGTGAGAACTCAAGGGGAACTCAGGCAGCAGGATACGCCCTATAATTCCCAGCAGGAATAATCTTAAACCTGGAATGCCCTAAACTGGAACGCCCTAAACCCAATTATCCTAAACCAGGAACACCCTAACCCGCCCTGGTCCTTGAGCAAGGTCACCTACATTCAATGTCACTGCAAAATGTCCTATTTCCACGAGTCCTTCCACTAAGCAACATGGGGTACGTTGGCAAGGAAATTGTCATACCTACTTGGCTAATGGCTCCCAGCATCTCCCCCCTTCTGATTAATTAAACAACAAGCAATGTAGCTTAAGGACCGTGCCTGGTAGGTTGTCCAATTC
>NW_026012135.1:0-2770 GCF_001458135.2 Marmota marmota marmota | reverse complement strand
CTGCACCCCTGGTTGTGGGACGTTCCCCTCGAGATGAGAGACCACTGAAACTGGGGTTTCAGGGGAGCTCCCACCACACCCCAGATCGAAGGGACTCGCTTCTCAAGGGGAGAGAAACCCGCAACCGGGGTGGTGGGGGAGCTTCAACCGCATCCTGGGTCAAGGAGACTCCACCTTCAAGGGGGGAGACACATTCAAACCAGCGTGTCAGAGGGAGTTCCCCTGAGTTGAGGGGACTCACCCCTCAAAGGGAGAGACACCTACATCAGGGGTGGGGGGGGATCTCCCACCGCACCACTTGCCGAGGATATTTCCTCCTCCAGGGGGTAGACCTCTCTAACCGAGGTGTCAGGGAAAGCTTCCACCACATCCCAGATCGAGGGAACTCGCACCTTGAGTGGGGAAACCCCTGCAACCTGCATGTCGGGAGGAGTTTCAACCATACCCTGAGTCGAGGGGACTCGCCCCCTCGAGGGGGGAGACCACTGAAACCGGGGTGTCGGGGGGAGCTCCCACCACACCCCGGTTTGAGGGGACTTGCACCTGGGGGGGTGACCTCTCCAACCAGGAGGTCGGGGTGAGTTCCTACAGCACACCAGGTCGCGGGGACTCCCCCCTTGAGGGCTAAGACCTCTCCAACAGGGGGGCTACTGGGAGCTCCCACCACAATCTGGGTCAAGAGGAACGCCCCTCATGGGTGGAGACCCCTAAAACTGGGTTGTCGGCTGGAGCTCCCAATGCACCGGGGTCAAGTGGACTCACACCTCAAGGGGAAATAGGCCTCCAACCAGGGTGTTGGAAGGAGCTTCCCTTGCACCCTGGGTCGAGGGGACTTGCCCCTCAAGGGGGAAGACACCTACATCCGGGGTGCCAGGGGGATCTTCCATTGCACCCCGGGTAGAGGAGACTAGCCCCTTGAGCGGGGAGACCAATGCTACCAAGGTGTCGGGGGGAGCTCCCACCACACCCTAGATTGAGGAAAATTGCTTCTAGAGGGGGGAGAACCCCGCAACCGGGGTGTCGGGAGGAGCTCCAACCACATTGTGTGTCAAGGGGACTCCCTCATCAAGGGGTGAGACACCTCCAACCAGGGTGTCAGGGAGAGTTCCCACTGTACCCCAGGTCAAGGGGACTCTCACCTTGAGGGGGGAGACACCCACATAAGGGGTGTCGGGGGGATCTCCCTCCACACCCTAGATCAAGGGTGCTTCCCTCTCCAGGAAGGTGACCTCTCCAACCAGGTTGTCAGGGAAAGCTCCCACCGCACTCCAGGTCCAGGGACCTCACCCCTAGAGCGGGAAGACCCCTACAAATGGGGTGTCAGGTGGAGTGCCCAATGCACCATTGGTGGAAAGCACTTGACCTTCGAGGGGGGAGACCCTTCCAACGAGGGTGTTGAGGAGAGTTCCCACTGCACCCCAGGTTGAGGGGACTCCCTCTTCTACAGGTAGGCCCCTCGGTAAGAGGGGACTTGCCCCTCAAGGTGGGAGATCCCTGCAACTGGCATGTCAGGGGATAGGTGCCACTGCATCCCTGATCGAGGGGACTTTTTCCTCGAGGAAGAGACCCCACCAACAGAGGTGTCAGGAAGAGCTCCCACCGTACCCCTCCTCAAGGAGACTCCCCCCCTTGAAGGGCAAGACTACCTCAGTCTGGCTGGGCACAAATCACGAGCCACTGAAGCAGGAACAAACTTTATTTCTGGACTCCACCAGCACACTCCACACATGCTCCCCGGGAAACTCTCTGGACTCCACGGGCTCCTCCAGGAACCAACATCTGGAAATCCTCCTTCAGGAAAACCCTCCCCCTCACTTCCTCAACCAATGGGAACTCTCCAGGAATCCCTACGAGAACTCCAAAGTATCTGGAGAACTCCAAATTAGCAGGCCGAGTTGGACAGTAAAGGTCTAATATACAACCGAATCAATCCAGCATCATCTTAATGGCTTGCCTCTCAATCAATACTATTGGCAAAATGCCAGGGGCCATTCTGACTCCTCTGTGGCTCTCAGCATTTCCCCCTTTCTGTTTAATTAAACAACAAGCAATGTGGCTTAGGGACAATGCCTGTTAGGTTGTCCAATACACATATGGTCCTTACCCATCATCGGATGAGCTGACCTCAAGATGTCAGCCTCCTATCTTAGGTTGGTACCACTGCAATTGGATCTTACCCATCACTGACTACCGGTCCAGCATACAGCCATACTTGTGGATAGGCCTATGCACCAGTGGGGGAGTGAGGTTCTTTGCCTCACCTCTGTTGGCCCCCAAATTTGGCCTTTGCACAAGTGGGGGGTGAGGTTCTTTGCCTCACCTCTGTTGGCCCCCAAATTTTATACCATCACTAGCAGAAGGGAGGAGGATACAGAAATGCCATGACACCAAGCCAATTGACGGCTCCTATGGAAAAATTGTACCACCGGTGACACCATCAGCAAAGATATGCCAGCACTACCAATTTGCTGCACCAACAGATAGTTCACAATGCATACAAGTGACACATAGCCCAGGCAAGTTCTGCAAGCAGTTCAAAGCAGAGGAATCTATCAATATGTCCATTTCCTCCCAAAGTAAATTGACTCCTTGATTGAGCATTACTTCTTGAGTTATTATTCATTCATGCATCAGTTTATACAGTTTACTGTGATAGCTGTCGAAGAAGCTGTAGTTTGGTTTTATCTTTGTCTTCACTGGCACTGGAATAAAGATAGGAATTCTGTCCATGATGGCTAAAAAGAAATTATGTAACATTCCAGCATGCACT
>NW_026012134.1:0-2771 GCF_001458135.2 Marmota marmota marmota | reverse complement strand
AAATTCAGTACTAAGAGTTTAAAATCATTTTTGTACTTAATTTGTGAATTTGCTTTGGGTGTTTTTATTTCTATTTTAACATATGGAGTTTTTTAAACCATACTTTTCTGTTTTGAATCTATATGCATGTAGGTCAGATTGTTATGCCCTAATAGTTGGCTATTTTTTAAAGTAAATATTCTAACTTATTTTGAGAAGAAGAATTATTATTATTTGTCAGATATAAAATTTATCCATTCATCCAATTCCTTCTTTATACATTACCTGTTATGTGCCAAGTACTCTCCTAAGAACTAAGAATCCAGATAAATCTCTAATTTGATGGATTTTAGGAGAGAAAATAAACAAGGTAAAGAAGTATGTATAAAATTATAATAAATTTTGAGAAAATAAAATGTAGTAAGATGGGGGAAAGGAATAACAGTGTCAAAAACTGTGAAGGATCTAAATGTTTACCCTACTTGAAAACCAATATTTTAGTTTGTTATAATACTTATATGTTCATTGAAAACATGAGCCTCTTGGGTCAGAGGTAAATAATAGAATTACTGAAGTCACAGCAAGCAGAATAATCATTAACACATTTTTTCTGTGTTATGCTTGATCCCATGTTTTAGAAGGATGATGCTATTAAGTTCAAAGAGATAACTATATAGATTGCTGAACTACATAAGAGGAACCCTGAGCCTAAGGAACTTAAAATTTTTTAAATTAATATTAATTTTTTTCCATTTGTTCTGAAGGAAATATGTGTATTTTCTTAGATGCTTCCTTATGTAAACATATTAGAAAACATAGACCAAAACAAAAGACAATCATTGTCTTTGTTCACAAGAAATACAAGAGGTAAATGTCTCCTAATAATATTCCTTCCTTATTTCTACATCATAATATTTTATCACATATAAACTATACTGGGTTATTCTGAAAAATATGATCAACAGAACCTGGGACCAATTTTCTTTCATTGGTCTTATATAGTACTTAATTAAGGCTACCAACTATTGAACTTTAAGCACCAGGATAACTTCCTGAGTTTAGCTTTGTTTTATAGAAATCATCCTATTTATCTTAGGGCTACCTCATCTACTGAGAGATCTCCTCAAACATTTTCAAGTCTTTTATGACCACACCTAAGGTTTATGTCACCCTGATTTTAGGATGGCAATTAGTTCTTAGATAAGAACCATGGTTATGTGGACACATGGAAACCATAAAAAAATAGTATTTTCAATTATTGGAGCACTATAAGTTTTACACATGTATTCCAAGAAGCACAAGGTTATGGTGTTAGCCAACATGGCCTACTAAATGGAGAGTAGATCCTGAAGTTCCTTTTAATTGAATAATCGAGTCTAATTCTTGTTTTTAGGGGAAATATTTGAGGGCAGGAATTCTAACCTGCAGAACATGCCCATATCACCAGCAAAATAGTATTCATTCAGACCATGGAAAGGCTGAGAAAGAATTTGGGGAATGGGAGTGCAAAGAAGACAGGCACTTGATTTTTGGAGATTCAGAAACTGGGCTCATATCTTTAAAATTTAAGGAAAATGGTGATTGAGATATAGCCAGTCATTTAGTAGGGGATGGCAGAAATAGAAGTAAATTAATTTTAAGTGTTTATAACTGTTTTTATGATTAAGTAAAACTTCATGAACAACCCTGAAAGTCAGAAGCACTAACATTTCACCCTTTTTTGTACCTCCCAAAGTCTATGCAAGATGTGTGTGCCCAGATCCCAAGGCAATTATTTTTTTTCAACTATGACAAAATGTTTTGTCCCATTCAAGTGCTATGTTATTACTTGCTTTTCCTAATATTTTCTTACTTACATACAAAAAAATTGTTTACTTAAGTCTAATCAAAAAGTTAAGTCTAATCAAAGCAAAGGAATTCTTTTAAAAAATTGTACAGATTATATCCCTCACTTTGTCCCCAAATACAGGAACTCATTGACCAGATTACCAATAAGTGGTTATTATCTTTAACATCCCAGATCATCTTAATTTTAAAAAGGTAACCCAGTGGGTACATGTAAATTCAATTTGTAGACCAGGCCAGCATGGGATTTCTATTGGTGGGGGGCAATGAAGGTACCAAAAACTTAGATAGAAAAACATAATTTTCACAAAAGTGCTATATTACCCCTTATCTCTTAAGGAAACTAATCAAAAAGTAGTAAATAGGAGATCAATTCTTAGAATATCTGCTTGCATTGGTCAAATTATGTTACTAAGATGTGTGGTCCTGGAGGAAATAAGGGTGGCAATCAGAAATCTTTTTGAGTCAGTTTTTAAGGAGATTCTTCTGATGCTCAACCATTCCAAGTAATTCTGAATGATAGATCTGAATGATAGATCCAAATGAAAGATCAAGATAACCTCTTTACAATTTTGGTGGCTTATTAGTTAAATAGCAGTTAAAAAACAATGTGGAGAGTGAAAAACATAACAGAATTTAATGCCAACTCTGTGGGTGAAGTTGGGTTATAAAAATGGGGGAAAAATATAGAACTTTGAAGTTTCCAGTCATGATGAGTTAGCCATTGATAGCCCCAAGAGAGAGTCAAATGTCTGAAGTAGTTAGTCCTCCATGAGGGAACACAGGTTGTTTCCAAAGTGAAATGGATTCCTAGTGGGAGACAGTAAAATTATATTTGGCAGAAACTACAAGTTTACCTTTCATTGATATACTCTGCATTATACTTTCTTCTTGGAAACACAGATATTATATAAAGAAATATAGTCATGCATCACAAAATGAAATTT
>NW_026012133.1:0-2771 GCF_001458135.2 Marmota marmota marmota | reverse complement strand
GCGCTCCGCCTGCTGGCCTGTCACCTCAGCTGGTGACGTAGGTTGCCACAAGATCCTCACCTAGATACAAACTCCCTAGTGCGAGGCCTGCGGCTGCCCCCTCGTGGCCGTGGGACCGTGTGGACTCGCCCGGATGCTGGGCTTTCCGGTCTGAAACAGCTGGTCAGGGTGAGGGGACTGCTGCACCGGAGGACAGGGGCCCTGGGAAGGCACAGCAGGACCATGCTGTATCATTGTGTTTGTCTCTGCTTAGTGGTTTTATACTTTCAATGTGTGTCTCCTGAATATGATGTGTTAACAGGTGGGTCATTAAGAGGTCTTTAGGCCATGGAGACTCCTTCCTTGAGAATGGCATTAAGGTCCTTCCAAAGGAGGCTTCTCAAAGCAGCCCTTGTCCCACCCTTTTTACCTTCTGACACAGGAGGTCACAGCAAGAATGTTCTCAGAATGTGGCACCTGATATTGGATTTCCAACCTCCAGAACTTTGAGAAATAAAATCTCTTCTATAAATTCACAGTCTCTGCCATCACAACACAAACAACCCCAAGGAGTAAATCAACAATTTCTCTAATTTTGTAATTGTGTAAAATACACGAAACATCCATTTTGTAATTTTAGCCATTTTTACGTGCACAGTTCAATGGCATTAAGTACATTCATGTTGCTGCACAGCCATCACCACCATCCATCCCCAGGACTCTCATCTTGCTGTCAATACTGAATTCTAGTGCCCTCCCCAGGCCCCAGAAAAGAAATTCTACTTTATATTTTTATGAACCTGATTACTGGGAATGTGAGGTAAGTGAAATTCTAAAAAAATTATGTTTTTGTGAAAACCATCATTGTAATTGGATGCAGTTTACCCCCACTACTGAGAATACCAGATCAATTTCAACTCTGCAGGTGTCTCAATTGAATTCTCAGTAACAGGTAGTGATGACTATGTGCTATGACCTGTTTGTTCATGTCAGTGGACTGCTCTGATCATAGGATCTAGGGTCTTGGGTCCCAGCCTGTGGGTTCCCTCCTTCTCCAGGTCTCTACAGGCCAATGTACAGACCGTGAGCATGCTAAGAAGTGGGCTGGGGCCAACCCCATGGTGCAGAGGAATCTGATTTTGTCCATCCATACACTGTCTTGTGGGTCATGAAGGCTAGAGGTAGAAACACTACCTGGATTCTCCTGGGATCTGAATGGGCCCAGTCTGTGGGCTAAGAACTGGACTCCCTAGTCCCTAAAGAACAGGGACTAGGGAGTCCAGAGGGCAGGACTAATTCAGACCTGATTGTCTTTAAGCCCACTTTCAGAGGGGGTTACATTGTTCTGATGATCCCTGAGGCATATACACATGCTTCAAATCCAGATAGAGGTGCCCAGGTGCAGCCTGGGATGTTATGTGGACTCCCCACCTCCACACACCTAGGATGTCCCAGGGATCTGAGAAGCACAACAGCATGACCAGACTGAGGGAGTCCACTGTCTCTTTGCATAAAGGTAAATAGGTTTTCTTCAGGGTCCCCAGCAATTCCACATAAAACTAACTCTGCACCCAGAGATCTGGGCACCTTTTGAGGCTCAGTCAGTTCTCACACCTGTCTCTATCTGGCAGAACCTTTCTGGCCCCCTTTCTACACATTACCTTGAAGATGAAAACCTGGAGGGTAGGACTTTCCATCATACAAAGGTTCCCAGACATATTCCACAGTGTCACAACTTTCTGTATAGAATCTCAACAGTTGATCCCAGCAGGGTAGGGTGGGCCACAAGCCCCCTGGGTTCCATGAACTAACCATAGAAGGACAATCAAGAACTGTGACAGGAAAGAGGTAGGACTGTTCAAGGCACATGACAGGGGCAGAGTCCAGAGTGGAATGTAGGGCTCTCACCTGGGATCTTTGCATGTGAAGTGGAGAAATGCTATGCTGTTTGTGGGATGTCCCCAAGGTTCCCTAGGGTCAGGATGGGCTGGGGATGCCCCAGCATGCTCTTGAAAGACATAGTATGAGGTCCATTGCCCACCACTTGTTCCCATGGAAGAAGTAAGTATGAGACACCTTAGTGTGGGGGTGCCACATGAGAAAGCCTCACTTCCTTTAAAAAATCAATGTGGAAAAAAAAAATCCAGGTGCATGAGCCAGGGATGCAAGGTCCATATATGCTCGCAGTAGTTTCTGATGGTGACAGTTCACCATCCATGAATCACTTGCCTGTCATGATCCTTGGAAAATTATCTTCCTTTCCCGGGTTTTCTCAAGAGCAAGAAGCTTGGGGTTTGGGGGAATAGGGACCTGGATTGTGCAGAGGGTTGTTAGACTAGACCACTCCTCCTGGTATCATGGGGCAGGTCACTCAGAAAACACACCACGTCCCAGTTTTGTCTGAATTGAAGAGTCTTTATTTAGCCAGACAGCCAGTGACTGCTCCCCGCACTCCCATAACTGTCTCTGTAAGGAACAGCCCCGAGCCTGAACATTTTAGAATATTTAAAGGCAAAAAACCACATCTGGGGTGATGTAGCTGCAAGCAAGCAGGTACAGAAACTGAATTAGGCAGTTCGCAAGACAATGCAATGGCTACGTTGGTATTTCCCATGGGACTTTCCAGGTTGGCATAGCAGCAAGCAAGAAGAAGGGAAGTGGGTCAAAATGACCCTAGTTCAGTACAAGTTAGAAAATAGTTACTAAGTCTAGACAATCGGTCTCTGAGAAGGTACATTGCCCAAGAAAAATGGAAACCAAAAAGAGCAATTTTACATTGTATAAGAATTGCT
>NW_026012132.1:0-2771 GCF_001458135.2 Marmota marmota marmota | reverse complement strand
CAATAGAGAGGCACTATGCAACTCAGTGAGATCCTGTCTCTAAATAAAAAATACAAAATAGGGCTGGGGATGTAGCTCAGTGGTTGAGTGCCCCTCAGTTCAATCCCCGATACCCCCTTCCCCCCCAAGTATATACACTTGCAATGCAGAGCTTTTCTGACACAGGGCACTCTTTGTCTCTAAGCCTGGGAATGAGGCAGCCCAAGGGCTCCTGACTTTTCGGTTTATATTTCTGGCCTCTTAGCATTTTTTTCTTTTTAACCATGAACAGTTTTAGCTAGCTTAATCACCATATAAGTAATAGTACTGACCAGCTAAAGGTGCTATGAATAAGAGGAAAGTTCCACAGGACCAGACACAGCACCTGGGTGGGTGGAGCAGAGGTAAGTATTGCTGAAATGCCCCCGAGGGCCAGCAC
The DNA here is from genome assembly GCF_001458135.2 of Marmota marmota marmota. Classification (NCBI taxonomy): domain Eukaryota; kingdom Metazoa; phylum Chordata; class Mammalia; order Rodentia; family Sciuridae; genus Marmota; species Marmota marmota. The sequence goes on along the minus strand of NW_026012132.1, from coordinate 2,353 downwards.
TGGGCAGGGACCAGTTCCTTTCAAGAGGACCTTGTGAGGTGGGTGCTAGGGAGGCCCCATGCTGCAGATGAGGAGATTGAAGCAGAGATAAGATGATGAACTTGCCCCAGGTTGCAGAGCCACTGTTTCCTGGGACCAGAAACATCCCTCCCAGACTTGTTTCTCAAACTATAAAAACTGCCAACACTTTTAAAGACTGTAAATTATTCAATAGTTACTATTGATTTACCATTGCTCATTATTATTGATGAATGAACACATGCTAATCAGAAAGGCCAGTGATGTCATAGTGGGCAAAGAGTTCGACTTCAGTTTCAGTGAAGAAACTGAGATCCTTGTTCTACCATTTAATAGCAAAGAGGCCTTGAGCAAATTCACTTCAACCCTCTGAGCCTCAGTTTCCTTAAATGAGGATGACAGGACCTCCCAGGGTTCCTGGAGGGATTAAATGTGACACTGTATAGGAAAACCCTGAGGTGATTGACATATGTTGGACACGTGCACAGAAGGCAAAAGATGCTGGGGATGGAGCAAAATTACACCCAGAATGTGACCGGGCAGACCCCTCCATTTTGCACCTGCTGTATTTTAAAAGTGAACTGAAAAGCTTACATTCCCACATATTCCAATGATCTGGATGGGAAAGCAGAGTTTTAATTGTTCTGATCCTGCCTCTAGAATATTGATTTAAAACATTTAATACCATCTCCAAATGCCAGGCTTCATTTGCATCGGGTTGGAAGCCAGGCTGCTGAGCACCACTGTGGATTTTCATCAGAGACTAGAGAGGGCCAGCAGCCCACCTTCCTCCTGGCCCTCAGCCAGTTGTGAGCTGGCTTCACCTAGGACTCAGGAGAACTGGCCCACGGAGGGGCAGCCTCCAATGGATTTCACTGCTTAATTAAAGTGCAGCTGGGGCCTGGGCCACACTGTACCTTTCAGCAAGATATTTGTCACAGGTTGCACAGCTAGCTTTGCTGAGGCCATGTGGCCAGAGCCAGTGCCTCGACTTTGGCTGGTCTCCCCCTTGCCAAAGAAGCTCGTGCTTCTACCTCTGGGAGGCTCCAGGGCTCACCTTTAGGAGCCTAATTCTCCAGGCACTAAGTGCTTCCTCCTGGAGGATCTCAGAATCGGAATTCAAAAAGTGGCCAGTGGCTCACCCAGAGTCCCTGAAGACCTGCTGGACAAAGCTGCTGACCCTCAGTGCTCAGTGCCCTGAGCCTCCCATCACTGCATTTATTACAGGAGCCACACAAAAGTCTGCCTTCATCATTCACTAAAGTCTTCTTTTTTTTATCATAATTAAAATGGAAAATTTCAAATGTATACCAAAGAAGAAAGTACAACCATCCTCCACACACCACTCCTCTCTACAACCACCACTCCCGCTGCCATGAAGGCCTCAACCCCCTACTCTGCACTGTTTGAAGCAAATCCTAGATATTTTATTATGTCATCCACAAACATTTCGGTAAGTGTCTCAAAAAGATAAGGAATTTTCTTTCTTTTTTTTCATTTTTTTAAATTATTCTTTTACATGACTGTAGACTTTATTTTGAAATGTTATACACACACAGAATAAGCATAATTTGTTCAGTTAGAATCCCATTACTGTGGTTGTACATGATGTGGAGTTACACGGGTCGTGTATTTATGTACGAGAATAGAAAACTTATATCCAATTCATTCTGCTCTCTTTGCAATTACTGTCCCACCTCCCTTCCCTTTATTCCCCTTTGTCTAGTCCAATGATTTTCTAATCTTCCCCTCCTTTGTTGTGGGTTAGCATCCACATATCAGAGAGAATATTCGGCATTTGGTTTTTGGGGATTTGCTTATTTCACTTAGCATGATAGCCTCCAGTTCCATCCATTTGCTGGCAAATGCCATAATTTCATTCTTCTTTATGGCTGAGTAATATTCTATTGCGTGTATGTGTGTGTGTGTACACACACACACACACACACACACACCACATTTTCTTTATCCTTTCATCTGTTGAAGGGCACCTAGGTTGGTTCCATAGCTTGGCTATTGTGAATTGAAATGCTATAAACATCAGTGTGGCTGCATCACTGTAGTACGCTGATTTTAAGTCCTTTGGATATAAACTGAGGAGTGGGATAACAGGATGGCTCCATTCCAAGTTTTCTATGGAATTTCCATACTGTTTTCCAGAGTGTCTGTACCAGCAATATATAAGCGAACCTCTTTCCCCACATCCTTGGCTAATATTTTTATTGTTGCTTATACAAAACAGACATGAATACTAATGGAGGAGATTAGAAGATACAGATTCAAACCCACATAAATACAGTTTTCTCATACTAGACAAAGGTGCCACACACATACA
>NW_026012131.1:0-2772 GCF_001458135.2 Marmota marmota marmota | reverse complement strand
TTTTTATTTTTATTTAGAGACAGGGCCTCATTGAGTTGCTTAGCACCTCGCTATTGCTGAGGCTGACTTTTGAACTCTCAATTCTCCTGTCTCCTCCTTCTCAGCCACCACAGTGCCAGCCAGTCAGTTTTTTTGATTTTTTTGATTTTTTTTTTCTGGTCCAGCCAGGGACCCTGGAGGTGGCTAAAACTTTCCTCCACTACAGTGGCAGGAAATCATAAAGGTGTCAGAGTGGACAAGGAGGAGGTAGGGGTGGGCTGTCTAAAATTTCTTTTATTAGAAGTTAAAAGGAACAAATAATATAGAGGTAAAAAGAATATTTCAATCTTGCAGATAAATAAAAAAACAAGTCTTACACAAAAATTATTTGGGAAATGCAAGCATATACAAATAAGAAAGTAATTTTTTTCTGTCTCTCCCCCACCTTTTTCTCTCAATCTCTGCCTCATCTCTATCTAACTTTCCTTCTTTCTCCCTTTTATTCTCTCCATTTAGTCTGCCCCTTTGATTTTAGAATCATATTTTTAGTTCATTTTCTCTGTTATTTGCTCTTTTATTTTTCTCTTTCCTTTTTTTTTTTTTTTGTTTGTTTGTTTTATTTTTGTTTTGTGTGGGGCTAGGGATTAAAACGAGGGCTTCACACTTAAGCACTCTACCAGTTGGCTACATCTCCAGCCTTTAAAAAAATATTTATTTTGAAACAGGACCTCACTAAATTGTCCACACTACCCTCAAACTTGTAATCCTCCTGTGTCAGCCTCCTGATTAGCTGGGATTGCAGGTGTGTTCCACCATGACTGACAGTTCTCCATTTTTTCTCTCTGTAATCTTTATTTCCCTCCTCCTACCATCTTTGAGTTTAGTTTGTTCTTTTTGTAGTTCTTTATGGAGTATAAAGTTTAGATTGTGCTTTTCAAAGTTTTCTTTTTTTTTTTTTTTTGCAAGGTACTGGGAGTTGAACAGAGTGGTACTCTATCACTGAGTTACATCCCAACTCTTTTTATTTTCTTTTTGAGAATGGATCTCACTAAATTGCCAACCCTCAAATTTGTGGTTCCTCAGCCTCTTCAGTAGCTGGGATTACAGGCATGTGCCATCAGGACCAATTTGAAAGCTCTTTTTAATTTAATTTTTAATTATTTTATTTTTTGTGATTCTGGGGATTGAATCCAGGGCCATGCACATGCTAGGTAAGGCAATGTACTTTGAACTATATCCTTAGACTTTGAAAATATAATTGTTTATAGCTATAAATGTCCATCTCAAAACTGAATATTTTGTGTTTTTACTTCATTTGTTTCAGCATTATTTCCTAATTTCCCTTGGAATTTCTTCTTTTACCCATTGAGGTTTAGAAGCATATTCTGTAATATTTACATATCTATGGTGATCTTCCTGTTTGATTGTTTCTAGTTTCATTAGTAATAATCAGAAAAGATTTTTTGTATGATTTTAATCTTTTAAGTATAGTAAGACTTGTGATATAGCCTAACAGAATCTATCTTGGAAAAATGTTACATGTACACTTGAAAATGTGTTTCTCATCCAGGTGCAATGGCACATCCTTATAATCCCAGTAACTCAGTAGGTTGAAGCAAGAGGAGACCAGCCTCTGCAACTTAGGCTCTGTCTCAAAATTAAAAATGAACAAGGGCTAGGGAATATAGCTCAATTGGTAGAGTGCATGCCTCACATACACAAGGCCCTGGGTTTAATCCCCAGCACCACAATAAATAAATAAATAAATAATGAACAGGACTGGGGATGTAGCTTAGTGGTAGAGTTTGATAGGAAGGAAGGAAGGAGTTTCTCCTATTGCTGGGTGAAGTGTTCTGAATATCTGTTAGGTCCAATTGGTTTACATCTTTGCTGAAATGATCTATTTCTTTACTGATTCTGTTTGGATTTTTTTATGCATTATTGAAGTTGGGGTATTGAAGTCTCCAATTATTATTTTATTATTTGTCTATAATCTGCCAGTTTATGAAAAGAAAAGAATAAGTGTATAATTCTGTAATCTTCCTTTATATATTTAGGGTTCTGATGTTTGGGGTGTGTATGTTTATAATTCTAATATTAAAGTATGTTTTGTCTGATGTTAGTATACATACCCCAGCTCTTTTGGTTACTCTCTGAATGAGATATCTTTTTCTGTCTTCACTTTCAACTATGTGTGTCTTTAGATCTAAAATGAGTTTCTAGCTGTGTGGGGGAACACACCTGTAATCCCAGCAATTTGGGAGGCTGAGGCAGGAGGATTGCAAATTTGAAGCCAGCCTGGACAGTTGTGAGACCCTGTCTAAAAAAGAACCAAGGATATGTAGCTCAGTGGTCAAGTGCCTCCAGGTTCAATCCCCAGTACCAAAAAACTAACTAGTTATTTGCAACAGTATACACTTGTGTCATGGTTTTTTTTTTTTTTTTTTTAAAGAGAGAGAGAGAGAGAGAATTTTTTAATATTCATTTTTTAGTTTTTGGCGGACACAACATCTTTGTTTGTATGTGGTGCTGAGGATCGAACCCAGGCCGCACGCATGCCAGGCGAGCGCGCTACCGCTTGAGCCATATCCCCAGCCCATTGTGTCATGGTTTTTACACTTAAAATCTATAACTTTTGATTGGGAAGTCATTCTAGTTACATTTAAAGTAATAACTAATAATAATTTTTGCTGTTTTACTTGTTTTCTGATTTATAGCTTTTTTATTGTCTTTAATTTCCTCCATCACTGCCTGCCTTGTGTTTACTTGATTTTTTTTTTTTTTTTTTTTTTT
>NW_026012130.1:0-2772 GCF_001458135.2 Marmota marmota marmota | reverse complement strand
AAAAAAAAAAAAAAAAAAAAAAGATCTGGGAATCCCAATTTGCTACTTGTGTCTTGCATTAATCAGTCAGACCAGGGAAAAGCAGCATTAAGCCAGAAGCAGAACCGCATAAGAATGACCCTGGGTAGTGTGGATAATATTACCTGCTGTGGCTGACAGTCACCATGAAACTGGGGCGCTAGATGAACAGAGCTGGGACACTCCACAGCACTGCAGGTTCTAGTTCCTCAGGTGCACTGAAGTCATCCCCAGGCCACTGTTAGGGACAGCAGGAACTCCTACAGACCACCTGGCACTAGCAGCCATGTAGGCCAAGAAAAGGGAAAGAACAGAGCAAAGCGTGGTTCCCCCACTGGAAGAAAGTCATGGCCCACTGCAGCTGAGACCTGGACCTCTGCACAGTCTTGTGTTGGATGATAAGGGCACTGAGGAGCCAACTCTCAAGTTGTGACTTTGTGAAAATCTTCACTCCTGGTGCCTCTAAGGAGAGGCCGTAGTGCAGGGACCCATCTAGGACTACACAGGTTACATTCTAATGAATAAGAGTTCCTCCAAGGGGATGAATTACTGTTTCAGTCTCTGAGTTTTGCATATTTCTATTTGAAGAACGTTTCTTTGCAGCTTTGCATCTGTTAGGCCTTATTTGAAAAGGAGACCACATGTAGAAAGAAGAAAAATGTTTTAAAATAAGTCAATTCCACAGCTCAATCTATTCATTTGTGTAAAAGTGCTTTTTAGAGACAACGTCCCTAAAAGCAACCATTGCCTTCCTCAATGTCAGAATTAATTTTATTTTATAAAATGAAGGAGATCACACACTGAGGGCATTGTCATGATCACAGACATAGTAAACAATGTCACCTGTCTTCCCTTCTCTTTTTTCACATAGCCTTTCTTTGAATGTCTCCCTTTGCATCTGTGTGTAGTGAACATTAGAACAACATGAGGTATCAAAAGCTATTTTTTACACAAGAAATGAGACTTTTTTCCCTTAGTGATAAAATTCCTGTGGTTTCTGAATTTTGAGCCATTCATTTTTAGTTATTGTTAGAAAAGTTAAGAAAGGTTAAGTCTGAAACTTAACCTCAGAGTGGAGGACAGATCTGAGAAATTTAAGTTTGGTTTGGGATTCCATAAGTTTTCTTGTACTAGAGAGGAATACTGCTCTGTGTCAGAAATGAGCTGAGTTTGGGTGGAGGGTGTTGGACATTTTCCCAGGGGGGCAGTAGGAACTGACAGAACCACAGGGCTGCTGTTATTATAACTATGTATCAACATCTCCTCTGAACCATGGTGACACCTGTCACAGATCCTTCAAGATCACACAACACATCTACATACACAGTTCATGCCCACACTTTTATGGAAGATTAATTTAAAGATATTATCTATGCTAATAACCATTACTAACATATAAAGTCCAACTTGTTGATTGTGGGGGATGGATAATGAGAATTTGTAATGTAGAATTCTTTCTTTACAATTTAGTCAATGCATTTACAAAAAAAAAAAAAAGGAAAACTAAATTTGAATTCTTTCAAACAGTTGAAACACCTTTTAACTGAATTTCATGAATAATTTTGCAATCTATGTTATTTCCCTGGTATAGTATTATACATTCCATTTTAATAAATTTGTAAGATTAAAATTATAGAATTATCAGAAGTTACAGGATTATAAATAAAAACTTCTTATTAGATTTTGAGAAAAATGTCACATGATAATAACAGGAAAAAAATGTTTATTTAAAAAAATAAAAACATATTAAAAATCACCAGATCAAGAATACCCTTTAAACATTTTAATTTAAGTTTATTCCAGAATTATACAAATATTAAGCAAGCAAAATATTATCAAACTGTAATCATTTCTATTATCTGCTAAATGAATAAATAGTAAGACATGAAGCAGTAGATAGAATATGTGTTCAGAGATATTTTAGTGTCACAATTTAACTAATAGTACAAAAGAAAAAAATCTCATGAGGAAAATTAAGCTTTTTGTTATCATTCAAAGCACACTTTCTTTTGAAATCTTGATTTAACTATTGTAGATATTTTAGTGGAAAATTAAATCAGTAAGAAGATATCCCATATGAATCTTGCACAAAATTTAAATATTTATTTTGTGATGCATTCTTACAAGCTACATTTGGTGTTGCTGGAATTATCCACTAATATTCTGCTGTGCATAGAGTTCATTTTTAAAATTGAGCTTCATTCGGTTGGAAAATGCCTCTCAGCACTGTGTTTTGTGACACACAGTAATTACAAAGTTAATTTTGCAAATCTCGTAAGCTTAGCACTTTAAAGATTTATTTGAATTCTTTAAATGATATGCCTAATAATATTTTGAGCATTTTAAACAACTTTATTAAATGCAAGTAATTTACTATTTTAGCTTAAATTGACATTAAATTTCTTTCAAATTAATTTCCATTTTTACAATTATGAATTTTAAAGGAAGATTTAATCTTAAGGGATCAGTAAAGTGAAAAAATACAAGTTTATAATAGTCAATCTAACTTCAAAAATGTCTCTTTGACAAAGGATTTTAAAGTCAGCCATATTCCTTTAAAAGTACTTGAATAACGTAAGTGGAGAAACTATGGTGTTTTAGTAGATTATCTTTCATTTTTCATCATTCCCCCTACTAACTTCTGTATCAATTTTCCTTTTCTGATCCTCATGTTCTCTCTAACATTACATTATAAATAAATAAATATATATATATATATGTATATATATATATATATATATATATATATATATA
>NW_026012129.1:0-2772 GCF_001458135.2 Marmota marmota marmota | reverse complement strand
CCCACCCAAGGTCCCAGGAGGAGCAGGCTGAGATGGGGCCTGGAGTCTCCTGACCTGCAAACAGGCTTCCCCAAGAGCAGAGACAATCCCTTCTGGAATGTGGGTTATTTACTCTTTCTAGGGTGGATCCAGGTTTTGCCTTAATCAACTACTGCCACAGCCAGGAGAGAAGAGGTCCTGAGTTCTGGGTATGCTGTAGAGCCAGGACCCCAGTGGTGGGGGCTTGGTATGTCCAGGCCCTCGCTGGTCGGGTTTCCCTGACACGACTCAGCTGCCCCTGAGTTGGCTGCAGGGATGTGAGTCAGAGCTAGCCACAGTCCTGTCCTCTGCCCACTTGCAACCACAGCCACAGCCACAGTCTACTGGAGACAGTCCAGGGAGACCTGCAGCTCCAAAACAAGGCACCCTTCCCCCAGGTCCAAGCAGAGATGCCCATCCCTCTGCTCGGAGACAGGGGACGCTGGCCTGAGGACACAGTGTAGAAATGATCCGCCTCAAGCTAAAACCAAGTTCCATCTCAAGGGATCCTCTCAAGCAGTACAGGTGGAAGGCAAGGGACCACTGTCCTGGCCTGGGACCCTTGCGTCTGCCCTCTGCCCCAGTGGCTCTGTTGCCCTGGTACTGTGCAGCCAGTGGCTAATAGGCACAACTACACAGAGGAGCTGATGGCCAGTGCTGGGGTGGCCAGAGGGACCAGGACGCCCCCCTCATGCCAGCCCCACAGCCACTGAGGTACTGCAGCAGTGAGGCTCTGCAGCCTGTGGTCTGTGCCCCACTGTTCCGCCTGGCTAGACTCTGCCTCAGAGCCACAGCGTGGTGCCCCATGCCGTCCCCTGGCCTCCCTAGCCACACTCTCCTTCCTTCCTCTCTCCTCTTCCTCTTCTCTCTCCCCTACCTTCTTCCTATTCCTGTCTGGGGCCCTTGTATGCTCTGTCTGCCTTGCTCCTGCCTGGGTCCCAACCATGACTCACCCGACCTGGAACCCGGGCTCTGCCGATGCCCTTCACCAGCCACAGGAGCCTCATCAGGCCCACGGGCAGAGTGCAGGGGGGCAGACAGTGCCCCAGCTTAATAGCCAAAGCCAAAGCACATGGTGGGGGAAGGGGGAGCAGGAAGGGCTTGGGCTCCCCAGTGCTGGAGCCTCTGAGCAGGCCTGTGGGCTCCAAGTTCTCCTACCCAGCCTTGCTCAGGCACAACAGAGGAAGAGGAGCCTCCTCAGCTCATATTGAGAAACCAAGTCCAAGGTCAAGGTCACCCAGCCACTAGGAAGGAGTGGGAGAAATGAAAATCCCTTTTTGAGAAGAGGGAAAGGAGACCAAAGCTGAAGGGATCTGTCGGGATGCGTTCTGACTGCCGCTCACTCCATACCCACACCCAAACCCAAGTGAGACCACAGTCGGTGAGTGGAAGCACCCGGTTTAATATTAAAATCTTTCCCTTAAAAAAAAGTACACAGATAGGAAAACTGAACAGCATACAAAATAACACTTTGATGTATACATGTGAGTTAATGTGAGTCCTAAAAAATACTTGTAAACGTAGGTGATTATATCTTTGGTACCGTAGCGAAGACTGACTCCCCCTGTCTCCTTGGGGAGTCTCTGGGGCCCTCGGGTTGGGAGACACCAACTAGCTTGGTGACTGTGTCCAGGAGGGCTGACCTCGCCTTATCCCCTGGCCAGCCCTCCCCCTCCTGGGCGAAGTGACCATATCCCTCACTGCCCTGTAATGGCCAATGCCCACTGGTTTCAGGACAGTGAGGTATCACCTGGGCAGTGACAAGACCCTACTCCACCAGGTACTCCCTCCAGGATGGGGCAGCCAGCAGTTAAGGAGGAAACCTCCAAAGTGCCCACCTCTTGTGCCCCTTTCCTGGGGTGCACGTCCTGAGGCTCTTGTTCTTCATGGGGACACAACCATCCTTACTGTCCATTCTGTCTGTTGCAAATACCTTGGGGGCACTGTTGGGCTGCATGAGGTAATGACCTCCCTCTCTGCCCCCTTGCCCAGGATATCTCCAGAGTTCATCGTGGGTCCTCAAGGGGGTCTTGTGGTCCTCCTGTGTCCCTGGAGCAGCTGCTGGGGGCTTTCCAGGGTACTCCAAGCCAAGGTCATCACAGCCGCATTTGGGACGGAGGAAGGGTCACGTGCCTGAATGCCCGGACTGTGATATGTCATTTGGAATCTCCCCAGAGGCCAGCAGCCCCCCAACTAGGAAGTTTAGGGTACTTGACCTTGCTTCATCTGGACAAGCATGCAAACCACAGGAATATTCTAGAATATTAGTGTTGACAGGGCACTCAGAGTGAATGAGTCCAACTTGCTCACTCTTCAAAGGGGAAAATGGGCCCAGAGAGGGCAAGGGATTCCTCCAAGGTCACAGCAGGTTCAATGCAGAGTCAGGGCCACCTACTGGTGTACACATGTGGACATAATGATGGCACATCAACACATTTGTTTCAGATGCAGGATCCGCTGGGCCTGTAACCAGGGACAATGAGAAAAAGCCTCAGAACACAAGGGGCCTGGAAGATATGGGCCCTGTCCATAGCCAGTGTGCCCTGAGTGCCCTGGGCTGGGTCTGCAGGCTGGGGAGTGCTGTACTTGGTTCAGTCCCAGCAATAATTACAGCACTAATTAAGCATGGCTGGCCCAGACCTGCTCGGGCCTGGGAAAGCAGAGACTAGTGTCAGGGGAGGTGGCTTCAGAGCGAAGCAACACTGGCCAGGGCAAGCCCAGCTCAGCCAGGAGCCAGGGGTGCCGGGGTTTCTT
>NW_026012128.1:0-2772 GCF_001458135.2 Marmota marmota marmota | reverse complement strand
TAAAAAACAATGGTGGGCTGGGGCTGTGGTTCAAGCGATAGCACACTCGCCTGGCATGTGTGGGACGCTGGGTTTGATCCTGAACACCACATAAAAATTAAAAAAAAATAAAGATATTGTGTCCACCTAAAACTAATATATATATATATTTAAATCAATGGTCTTTTAAAAGGTCTTTCTAAAAGGTCAATATATTGCCAAGTCTAGCTACACTGCACAAGAGAGGAAGGGAGGGAGAAGGGGGTGGGGGAGAGAGAGAGAGAGAGAGAGAGAGAAAGAGAGAAAAAAATAGATGTAAATAACCAATAATCAGGAAAAATACTGGATGTTGTCAAAGATCTTATTGACATTAAAGTAGAATATGGAATACCATGAATAAATTTATATCCATAAATTCAACAACTGGGATGGAACAGATAAATTTTTAAATGATTTAAAACACTGAATCTCATTCAAGATGATATTTACAACTTACATATTTATGAATCTCCTAAGGAACTTGAAATCTTAATATTCTCCAATGTAAATAAATAAATAAGAAGCCCAAATGGCTTCTGCCCAAATTTACCAAGTATTTAAGTAAAAAATAATAGAAATATATGAAAAATTTCCAGAAAATGAAACAAGAAGTAACTCTTCCCAACTCATTAAACTATTGTTATTCTGATACAAAAGATACTACAGGACAAACATACTACAGGAAAAAAAAAATCCTGACCAAAATCATTCATTAGTATGATTTTGGTCAAAATTAGAAGACTCATCTGATTTAATTTCAAGTCTTACTATAAAAGTATGGAGCCATAAACACAAAAACCCTGCATAATATATTTTCATCTTGAAACTCCTAGTATATTAAAAGACTAACATATAACATGTAAGGGTACGGCGAAGCATCGGAGGAAGAGACCACCAAGAGACTGACTCATGCAATTGCAGAAGGGGATTTATTGGGGATCCATTCCAGCGCGCTGGGGCTGCGTGCTCACTCAAGAAGGGAGAGCAGCCCAGAGCCCCGGGGAGGGGTCGAGCAGTGCTTAAGTACACTTTTTGGGGAGGGCGGAGGCTTTGCATACATCAGGACAAATCATCATGAGGCATGGGAAAATCAAACAACAATTCTTAAACTTGATTAGTACATTCATTGGCGGGAACAGGTCGGGCGGGGGTGATTGGTCACTCCTAAGCTGGGTACACATTCAAACTGATTGGTTCGGGCCCTGTATGCCTACATGACAAGCTGCACAGGGCACTAGGCTATTAATCAACTAAATGGCCAGTAGGGCATTGTCTTAACTGCCTCAGGAATTTCAGGTTCTGGGTGTAGCAGAGGAACTTAACAATACCTGGTCCTTCACTTTTTAACTCAGGCCTTGCAGCTTAGAAACTTTACCCTTTCAACATGCAAGTGGAGAATGGGATACTTATCAAAGGAATCTAAGTTTGGTTAAACTTGAAAATCAGGAACTATGATTTATTGCCTCACAGAAAATAAAATGTGATTATCTATATATATATTATCTCAAATAAGAATTTGATAAAATTTGACACCCACTTATGATAAATAAAGGCTAATAGCAAAGTAGTAATAGAAAAAAACTTTCTAATTCTGATAAAAACATCTCCAAAAAGTTCTTGGTAACACTATAGCTAATCATTAAATACTACAGTGCTTGCTTTCCTCCAAAGCTTGGGAACAAGGAGAGGATGTCCACTCTCATCATTGCTATTAAGTACCATGCTAAATATCTTAGTTAATTAAAAAAGACGATAAACAAATAAATTCAAAATATTTGAAAGGAAGAAAATATAAGGTGGCTTGTCTACATAGGTTTTCCCAAAATTTCTATAAAATATGTTAACAAATATAAGAATGATTTTAGAAAGAATGCATGATACAAGGTTTACATGTAAAAACCAATATTTCTCTATAGTTCAATTAGCTATATAAAATAATTTAAATAGTGACACGTAGGATAGTATCAATTGGCAAATATTTAAATATACATTCTCAAAAATGTTTCTATGCTGCAAAGTATAAATAATAAGTATAAATAATAAAAATAGTATAAATAATAAAAAGTATAAATAATAAAAAGAGCCATGTACATATAGATAGATTCCTAGATCTACAGATTCAGCAGAATCTCTAATAAAATTTCAGCAGGTTTTATATAAAAATGGAATAAATTATTTAAAAATGTAATGGAAATGCAAAGAAATAATTTTAGCAAAGGTGATTTTGAGTAAGGTCAAAATTAGAAGACTCATCTGACTTAATTTCAAGACTTACTATAAAAGGATAGAGCCATAGATCATTATCAAAGAGTAGAAAATTCAGAAAAATTCCTAAATGAATATGGTCAAAAATTTTCAACAATATTGTCAAGTGAACTAATGAAAAAAATGTAGTCTTCTCTGCAAGTGGTATTTGAAAAAAATCAAGCATCAATACACAAACAAACAACATAAATAGCCAAGATCTTACATAACAAAAATTAACCCCAAATAGATAAAACATCTAGAATATAACACAGCAAAAAATACTTTCTTTTGGTTAGTAAATGTTTTGTCTATGGGACACAGAATTTAATTTTCAAGGCCAGATTTAGCAACTTAGCACAATTATGTCTCAAGGGCTGGGAATGTCGTTCATAAATACATATAAGAATGATTTTAGGGGCTATAGCTCATTGATAGAGCACCTGCCTTGCACATGTGAAACACTGGGTTCAAAGATATTGAGTCCAACTACAACTAAAAAAAAATATT
>NW_026012127.1:0-2772 GCF_001458135.2 Marmota marmota marmota | reverse complement strand
TACCTAGGTTTAATCCTTAGGAGTGCAATAAATAATAAGAAAATTAAAGGATCATTTTTTACCCTTCTTTACAGGTGAGTGAAAACTTCTTCAGTTTCAAGCAAAAATCATCAAAGCCTATGTGGTCATTTTTTTTTTCCTTTCCAGAAAAATGGGCAAATTTCTGGACTTGGCAGCAACCCATGCATATGTGAAAAAGAGCTATACACATCACCAGATTTCAAATTACAATTACCTAATACCACATTCTAAGAAAAATAAACAAGTGACAAGCTTCTTATCCTAAATAAAAAAGTAGTCAAGTTAATACACATCACTAAAAGCTGTATTTTTTCACTCAACAAAATAGAAAAATTAAAATTGAAAATGGGTATTTTCTTTAGCCATTCCTATGGTTGGAAGATTAACGAAACATATTTACCTTCAAAATATGAAACCTACCTTCTTAGGCATTAACAAGTTCCAACTCAACTTCCACTTCAAATGGTCAGAATAACTTCCATCAGAATTACCATGAAGTATTACTTATGGGTATAAATGTCTGGATGCCATAGGCAATGATCTTGCCGTTTGTTATATCAGTGATAAGATTTCATCTAATGGCTTTGTTCCCCTTTTCAAGGCTAATTTTATTTCCTGAATTTTTTCTGAAGTGTTAATGTTAAAGAATATTTCTGTATTATTATAAATGCTTTATTAGACTTAATGGATTAGTATTGTTTGGTATTTAAATTCAATAGCTTCAATGAGTGTTTGAAATAAAGCCATTCATTTCCTCAGGGTAGTCCAGGTATCTTCTATGGTCCCTTGAATTCTTAAAGTGGATATTCTATAGAAAAATCACCCAAGGCCAAACATGCACAAAATACTAAAATTTGAATGGCACATACCTAATATGAAACTAACAGAACGTAGAGAAACTGTATTTTCTTCCAAATATTATTATATTCACAGTAAGAACAGTTCAGTTGTCTAAAGACCATGATTTTACAAAATGATCTGGAATAACTTTGACTAGTTTCTAGAATTTGATTACTACTAGCTTAAAGGAATCCATGTTTTGAAGATAACTTGGCAAGCACATGGATAGACATGTCTTTTTTTTTAAAAAAATATATTTTTTAGTTGTAGTTGGACACAATACCTTTATTTTATTTATTTATATGTGGTGCTGAGGATTGAACCCAGGGCCTCGCACATGCTAGGCAAGCACTTTACTGCTGAGCCACAACCCCAGATAGATATAGCTTTAAAACCAGTAAATGGCTATAGCAATAAAAGGCTTTGGAATCAAGAAGAAAAAGGAGAATAGTTTTTTCAACTTCATGAACTGAATTCATTTTGCAGCCAATTTCCTTTCAGAACCTAGAGACCTTCACTTCTTTGGATGTCTCTGCTACTGTCCGTAACTTAGGCTACTGCTGTGACTCCTGCCTAGCCAACTCTTTCTCTAGATAGGTATCTGCTTGGCTAAGTCCTTCACCTTGAGGCTCTAAGTCAGTCTGACCTTCCTATTTAATATTGCTTCCTGCATTCCCATATCCTCCATACCTATTCCCCCATTTTTGAGCACTATTTTATTTTTTTTGATTTTTTTTGAGCACTATTTTAACCTAATATATTAAATAATTTACCTATTTATTTTGTTCATCACTAATGATCAGTTCCTTCCATGAGTCCTAATGTAAGTTCTACTTAATTAAACTCACTGATTTATTCTCAGATCCTAGAACAGTGCTTGAAACATAAGAGATTCATTCAGCAAATATATACTGTCGAATTGACTGAATACACTTTCACAGCTCATTTAAAATCACCATGAGGAACTTAATGCAATAATTGTGTATGCAGTAATTATATATAACATCCAATTTACCATATTAATTTTTTTAAATCATCTTGGCCATTTTTAAGTATATAGTATTGTTTTATAACCATCACCACCATCCATTTCTAGAATATTTCCCCAACTGAAACTCTGTATCTATTTAAAAATAACTGCATGTTCCCTCTCCTCAGGGACAGGCAACTGCCATTCTATTTCTATATGACATGATGTTTTATCTTTCTCAATCATCTTTTTACTTTTAGCTAACACTCCTATCAAATCTATTGAGACTCACAAATTTTAGCATGTCTAGGCTCTGATAGCACAGTATCTTTCCTTTAAGTCATATAACTTCATAAAAGTGGGGAATGGAGAAGAGGGGACCCAAAGAAGTCTTTAAGTGATTAGAAGAAAGTAAGCCTAAAGAAAGAAAAATCTTGATCCTACATTTTTATTGGCTTTCCTATTGGTTATTATACTGGGCCATTTATTAATCTATTTTTAATCCACTTGCCATTTGTTTTGAGTCTTTAGATTTCTAGACAGCACATCGTAATGGGTTTCACTGTGAAAATCTTTGCAAGTGTCCCCCTCTATTAGCTTCCCTGTTTATCATTTCATGTAACAACATCCTTTATATAAGACAGACCCTGATTCTTTTTCTTTCTTTGAGGTTGTAATAGATAAATACCCTTCAATCAATTCTAATCTCACTCGTTGAAGGATTTTGAGTCAGAGAACATGAGAACCATTTGTGATTTTAGGGGAAAACCTACTATGTGTCAAAGTCATTACAGATATTATGCAAAGGCAAATTATGCCTAATTACTTACTTTGACAGTATATATTATTTAGAAATGGGGAGTTTAAAAGAAAATCCATATATTTTTTTTTTTTTTCACAGTGTTAGGACCTGAACCCAGGGTCTCATGCATGCTAACAAG
>NW_026012126.1:0-2772 GCF_001458135.2 Marmota marmota marmota | reverse complement strand
AAAAAAAAAAAAAAAAAAAAAAATGCAGAGAGAGGATAAGGAATATACAGCTACTCACGAAAGCAGGGCCTGCCTATGTATCAATTGATAGAACCACCATCCATCCACTCAAGCATCTACAGCTAAATCCTTAAGAGTCTGCATCAGTTCTCACTCACCTAAATTTAACGATTTGGTTACAAAATTCTTCCCTTTTAACCACTGTCACAACAAACCCATCCTTCCTACCCTTGTGGTCACTACTCTGGTTGAGACCTTTCTCAGTCTCCTGCAAAAAACACTCCTAGAATATTCATTTAGAATATTTTTAGCCACATGAAAGAATGAAAAGAAAGGAAGACAGGTGAGGGGGAAGGAGGGAGAGAGGAAGAAGATTGATCCTCTGTAATAGGAAGTCTGGCAGTAGAGAAGTTCCAGGATGGTTAATCCAGCAGCCCAAGGACATCAGCAAGGACCCAGGTTCTTTCTGTCTTTCTCTGTGCTATCTTCCGCTCCTTAGACTTTTGTCCTCAGGCGATATTATCCCAAGGTGGTTTCTGCAGTGTAAGAAAAGGAAGTCACCTCTCTTGCATCCCTTTTTAAAGTGAGGGGAAATTTTACCACAAGCCTCAATAGCTGATCTTCCATTGGGGTTCTTTGGCAAAAACTGTACCTAAATGCTCCATTTGGCAAAGGCAACAGAATTATGTGATTGGCTTCTAAGACTACCAGGTTTCACCCTCTGATGCTGGAGAGGAGTCAAAGGCCTTTCAGAAATGGCCAGTTAAACCAATCTGTTAGAAAGGAGAAAGGCAGCCAGATGTGGTGTCACATGCCTGTAATCCCAGAGGCTTGGGAGACTGAGGTGGGAGGATCACAAGTTCCAAGCTAGCCTCAGCAACTTAGCGAGTAAGCAACCTAGTGAGACCCTGTCTCAAAATAAAATAACATAAAAAGGGCTGGGGATGTGACTCAGTGATTAATCATGCTTGAGTTCAATCCCTAGCACACACAAAAAAGAAAAAAAAAAGAAAGAAAGAAAGAAAAGGAAAGAGAAAGGAAGGTAGAAGATTTGTCAACCTCACCTTCATATCTGCCTCCACACCGCCCTTGTGTTGTGTCTAGATCTGACCAAGTCAGTACCCTGCTTAGAACCCTTCCATCAATTTCTATCAGATTCTGTAAAGTCTATAGAATCAAATATAAGCCCCATAGCACACATTCTAGGCCCTCTTGAGCATTGTCGCCGGCTCCTCCCTAACAATATAGAAACTCTAAGCCTTTGACAATTCTCTGAATATTCTGGGTCCCGAACACCTTTTCCTGACTTCTTCCCTGGGCCAATTCTTATTTGTTAGGTGATGAAAAAGTCAGATCATCTCACATCTCTGCTCAAAACCTACTATGATTCCCATTTCACTCAAAGAAAGTCTTGGGTCCCTACAACAGCTCACTGCCCTTACGTGTGAAATTTCTGGGCCAGAAATTATGAGAATAAATATTGCAATATTGCTTTCCTCCAAATACGATACCAAATTATACTCCCACGGTAGACACCTATAAGCCAGAAATAATTGCCATCATTTTTTTAATTTTTAGCAGACTTCAGTGGTGCACACCTGTACTCCCAGGAACTAGGGAGGCTGAAGCAGGAAGATTGCAAGTTTGAGGCCAGCTTTGGCAATTTAGTGAGACCCTGTCCTAATTTCTTTTTTTTTTTTTTTGTACCAGGAACTGAACTCAGGGGCACTGAGCCACGTCCCTAGCCCATTTTTGTATTTTATTTAGAAACAGGGTCTTGCTGAGTTGCTTGGGGCCTCATTATGTTGCTAAGACTGGTTTTAAACTTACAATGCTCCTGCCTCCACCTCCAGAGCTGCTGGAATTACAAACATGTGCCACCTGGCTCAATTTTTTTTTTTTTAAAGGGTTGGCAGGGCTGGTGATGTGGCTGAAGCCGTAGCGTGCTCGCCTGGCAATGCGTGCTGCCCAGGTTTGATCCTCAGCACCACATACAAACAAAGATGTTGTGTCCGCCGAAAACTAAAAAATAAATATAAAAAAATTCTCTCTTTCTCTCTCTCTTTAAAAAAAAAAAATAAACAACAACAAAAAAAAGGGTTGGTAATATGGCTTAGTGACAAAACACCCCTGGGATCCATCTCCAGGGCCACAAAGGAAAATAAATATATATATAAAATGGTAGATAGTTACTTGTTGCTGTTTAAACTTATAGGATTACCTACCAGATAGACTCCTTTTCCATGTTGGTTAACCAGTTATGTTTTCCCTTTGGTGAAGGTGCAAAAGTTTTTACCAAGCTTACTATTGATTTTGATATCCTCCTTCCCCTATTCTCCTGTTTCCTCTGTACTTACTCATAATCTTTTCTTTTTCTCTAGTTTTTTCTCATTTTTTTTCACTTTTGGCAATTATTGAATAACAACTCCACATCTGCACATACCATGAGCCAGGCAATTTCCTAAGTGCTTTTCCTGTATTGATTCTAAACTTACCGAGAGAGAGGCATTGTTCCCATTTTGCAGATAAGTAAATTGAGACTCAGAGAGAATAAGTAATTTGTCCAAGACACAGAATAAGTGTTGGAGCCAGGACTCAAAACCAAGTCTTCTGTACAATGGATGTACAGAAGAAAACAAAGGCTCTATTTAATACATCCTTGTTCTGATCAATACATCCTAGTTCATCTGTCCTCATATCTATCCCTTGTCAGCTGAGGTTTATATTTTCCTCTTCCTCACCCACCACCCCACCAAGAATTTATTGGTCTCA
>NW_026012125.1:0-2773 GCF_001458135.2 Marmota marmota marmota | reverse complement strand
CTATTGCCCTTCTCGGACTATTCCCTGAAGACCTTAAAAGAGCGTACTACAGGGATACTGCCATATCGATGTTCATAGCAGCACAATTCACAATTGCTAGACTGTGGAACCAACCCAGATGCCCTTCAATAAATGAATGGATAAAAAAAATGTGGCATTTATACAGAAAGGAGTACTACTCAGCACTAAAAAATGACAAAATCATGGCATTTGCAGGGAAATGGATGACACTAGAGCAGATTATGCTTAGTGAAGCTAGCCAATCCCTAAAAAACAAATACCAAATGTCTTCTTTGATATAATGAGAGCAACTAAGAACAGAACAGGGAGGAAGAGCAGGAAGAAAAGATTAACATTAAACAGAGACATGAGGTGGGAGGGAAAGGGAGAGAAAAGGGAAATTGCATGGTAATGGAGGGAGACCCCCATTGTTATACAAAATTAAATATAAGAGGTTGTGAGGGGAATGGGAAAATAAACAAGAAGAGAAATGAATTACAGTAGATGGGGTAGAGAGAGAAGATGGGAGGGGAGGGGAGGGGGGATAGTAGAGGATAGGAAAGGTAGCAGAATACAACAGTTACTAATAGGGCATTGCGTAAAAATGTGGATGTGTAACCGATGTGATTCTGCAACTTGTATTTGGGGTAAAAATGGGAGTTCATAACCCACTTGAATCTAATGTATGAAATATGATATGTCAAGAGCTTTGTAATGTTTTGAACAACCAATAAAAAAAATAAATAAAATAAATTAAAAAAAAAAAACTTCCAAGCAAGAATCAGTCAACTCATAGAACCATAAGGGATAATATCAAACTACTGCATTAAGATACTATGTTTCAAGGTAGCTAGTTATGCAGCAATAGATAACTAGAACAATGTAACCAGTAGGAAGTAGACTAAGACTCTAGAAACAAAGCCTGAATTCCAAATCAATGGAGAGCTGGACACATAGGTTGAAAATAGCTCTTTATCCACTAAGACCTGGGTCTTTAGAATGGAAACCATCTTTGAAGAAGCCTTTCACTTTGGCAAATCATCAGCTTGGTTTTACTTAATTTTACAGTTACTTATCACTGGGTAGTAAAAAATATTCTGCCCATTTTATCACTTGGAACAATAAAGCAGAACATCACTGTCCTCTGAGACTACAGAAAATTACTAAATGAGAGAACCTGCATTTACTTCCAGGCTGTGAGTCAGAGCAATGGGACTTGTAACCCAAGTTCTGACAGTGGCTGATCTCACAGGTATATTTCTCCCCTTCATTTTCTCTTCAGTAACCAACACAAAAATGATATGGCCAGTAGCATGATGGTGCCATTGGAGGGAGAAGATTCCATGAGAGGGGAGTCTGCAAAGTGTCACCCTGTCTCTCTCCTGCCTCCCAGGAAGTGGTCCATGATGCTAATTCATGGCATAAGTACAGTTGCCACTAATTTAAACTGAATTGTTCTAATAATCATAATGATAAATAAGTAGGCACAATTAGGGAAGAGGGATTGGAAAGAGGGATTTCACGTTTTTTCATGATCATGCTAAAGATTCATTAATTGGGGTAAAAGACAGAGGCCTAGACTTTCCAGGTGACTGCTGCCTTTATTTTTGGTCATTCCAGGGTGTTGTCCCAGAATGTCAACACTATGTCAAACTGGAAACTGAAGAGCTCCTTTTTCATGGAATTTCCACAATAAGAATAGTGAACAAGATTTTTTGCCTGAACCGGATGCTGTTGTATGTTTTCTTGTTTCTCTCTCTCTCTGCATGAGATCTCCTTGGTGCTACTTTTAGATCCCTATTTCTTCACTCAGGGCCTAGAATACATACATATTTAATAAATATTTTTTAAGAATAAAAATCTTGAAAGCAACACAAGATGAGCCAGTTTGGGAATATATTATATAGAAATAAATATTTTATATATGCTTATATAAAATATTTATTTTAAACACCATTCTTATATATCTCTGTCCTTGCGAGGATGTGGGGAAAAGGGTACACTTGTACATTGCTGGTGGGACTGCAAATTGGTGCGGCCAATATGGAAAGCAGTATGGAGATTCCTGGGAAAGCTGGGAATGGAACCACCATTTGACCCAGCTATCACCCTTCTCGGTCTATTCCCTGAGGACCTTAAAAGAGCATACTATAGGGATACTGCCACATCAATGATCATAGCAGCACAATTCACAATAGCTAGACTCTGGAATCAACCTAGATGCCCTTCAACAGATGAATGGATAAAAAAAAATGTGGCATTTATACACAATGGAGTATTATGCAGCACTAAAAAACGACAAAATCATGGAATTTGAAGGGAAATGGATGGCACTAGAGCAGATTAGGCTAAGTGAAGCTAGCCAATCCCTAAAAAAACAAATGCCAAATGTCTTCTTTGATATAAAGAAAGCAACTAAGAACAGAACAGGGAGGAAGAGCATGAGGAAAAGATTAACATTAAACAGAGACGAGTGGGGGGAGAGAAAGGGAGAGAGAAGAGAAACTATGGAAATGGAAGGAGACCCTCATTGTTACACAAAATTACATATAAGAGTTTGTAAGGGGAAAGGGGAAAAAAAACAAGGGAGAGAATTGAATAACAGCAGGTGGGGTAGAGAGGGAAGATGAGAGGGAAGGGGAGGGGGGATAGTAGGGGTTAGGAAAGGTAGCAGAATACAACAGTCACTAATATGGCATTATGTAAAAATGTGGATGTGTAACCGATGTGATTCTGCAACTTGAATTTGGGGTAAAAATGGGAGTTCATAACC
>NW_026012124.1:0-2773 GCF_001458135.2 Marmota marmota marmota | reverse complement strand
TTATTTTTAGGGTAAAAGTAAGGGTTAGTGTTAGGGTTAGTTTTAGGTTTAATTTTAGGGTTATGTTTATGGTTATGGATAGGTTTAGGTTTAGTTTTAGAGTTAGGGTTAGTGTTAGGTTTAGAGGTAGGTTTAATATTAGGGTTAGCATTAGTGTTTGTGTTAGGGTTAGGGTTAGTTTTAGGGTTAGAAATAGTATTAGGGTTAGAGTTAGGGTTATGGTTATTGTAAGTATTACTGTTAGGTTTAGGGTTTGGATTATGCTTAGTATTAGGTTTAGTGTTAGGTTTAGCTTTAGGGTTAATATTAGGTTTAGGTTTAGAATTAGTGTTACACTTAGTGATAGTGTTAGGGTTGGGGTTAGTGTTAGTGTTAGTGTTCGGTTAAAGTTAGTGTTAGTGTTAGTGTTAGATTTATAGTTATGGTTAGGTAAGTGTCAAGGTTAGGGTTAGGTTTTGTTTAGGGTTAGAGTTTTGGTTAGGGTTTGTGTTAGGTTTAGGGTTAGTGTTCGGTTTAGGGTTTGAATATTGTTGGAGTTAAGGTTAGTGTTAGGGTTAGTTTTCAGGTTAGGGTTAGAATTAGGGTTAGGATTAGTGTTAGGTTTAAAGTTAGGTTTAGGGTTAGTGTAAGAGCAGGGTTCGTGTGGAGGTTATGTTTAGGTTTATGGTTCATGTTATAGTTAGGATTAGGGTTAAGGTTAGGGTTGGTTTTAGGGTTAGTGTTAGGGTTAGAGTGAAGGTGTTATTTTAGGGTTAGAGTTAGTGTTAGGTTTATGGTTAAGGTTAGGATTAGGGTTAATGTTAGGTTTAAGGTTAGGGTGAGTTTTAGGTTTGGGTTAGAGTTATGGTTAGATTTAGGGTTTGTGTTAGGTTTAGAGTTAGGGTTAGTGTTAAGATTAGGGTTCGGTTGAGAATTGGTGTTAGGGTTAGGGTTAGGTTTCGTGTTAGTTTTAGTTTTATGTTAGGGTTAGTGTTAGGGTTTGTGTTAGTCTTAGGGTTAGGTTACCATTGGTGTTTTTGTTAGCATTAGGGTTAGGGTTACCGTTAGGTTTATGGTTAGGATTAGGGTGAGAATTACCGTTAGGTTTATGTTTAGGTTTATTTTTAGGATTAGGGTTAAAGTTAGAGTAAGTTTTAGGCTTAGGGTTATGTTTAGGTTTAGGGATAGTTTTACAGTTATTATTAGGGTTAGCATTATACTTAGGATTCGTGTTAGTGTTAGTGTTAAGGTTAGGGTTAGTGTTTGTGTTAGTGTTTGTGTTAGGTTTAGATTTAGATTTAGAGTTAGTGTTAGGGTTAGGGTTAAGGTTTGTGTTAGGGTTATGGTTAAGATAAGTGTTAGTGTTAGGGTTAGTGTTAGGGTTAGGTTTAGGGTTACAGTTACTGTTAAATTTAGTGTTAGGTTTAGGGTTAGGGTTAGTGTTAGTGTAAGGATTAGGGTTAGGGTTCAGTTAAGGTTTAGTATTAGGGTTAGTGTTAGGATTTGTGTTAATGTTAGGGTTAGGGTTAAAGTCAGTTTTATGGTTATGGTTAGGATTTGTGTTAAGTTTAGTTATAGTGTTAGAGTTAGGTTAGGATTAGCGTTAGGGTTTATGTTAGGTTTAGATTTTGTGTTAGGGTTAGTGTTAGAGTTAGGTTTAGGGTTAGGTTTTGGGTTAAGGTTATTTTTTTTAAAGTGTGAGGGGGGATTTTAATATTTTTTTTTTGTTATCAGCAGACACTATATCTTTGTTTGTATGTGGTGCTTAGGATCGAACCAGGGCTGCAGGTATGGCAGGAGAGTGCGCTACCGATGGAGCCACATCCCCAGCCCCAGTAAGGGTTATTTTTACAGTTAGATTTAGGGTTAGGTTTAGCGTTAGTTTAGGGTTAGGTTTTGGGTTGGGTTAGGGTTTGTTTTAGGGTTAGGGCTAGTGTTAGGTTTAGAATTATTTTAGGATAAGGGTGAGGGTAGGAGTTAAGGTTAGGGTTAGGGTGAGAGTTAGGGTTTGTATTAAAATTAGGGTTAGGTTGAGGGTTAGGGTTAGAATTAGGGTTATGATTAGGGTTAGGGTTATGGTTAGGGTTTCTGTTAGGTTTAGTGTTAGGGTTAGGGTTAAGGTTAGTGTTAGTGTTAGGGCTTGTGTTAGGTTTAGGGTTAGGGTTAATGTTAAGTTTAGAGTTACGGTTAGGATTAGCGTTAGGTTGAGATTTGGTGTTTGGGTTAGTTGTACAGTTAGAGTTAGGGTTAGGGTTTGTGTTTGGGTTAGGGTTAGGGTTTGTGTTTGGGTTAGGGTTAGGGTTTGTGTTAGGGTGAGGGTTAGATTACAGTTAGTGTTAATGGTGAGGGTTGTGTTAGGATAAGTGTTAGAGATAGGGTTAGGGTTAGGATTAGGGTTATGGTTAGGGTTGGAGTTTGGTTTTGTGTTAGAGTTGGGGTTATGGTTAGTTTTAGGGTAAAGTTTGTGTTAGGGTTGGAGTTAGGGTTAGGCTTAGTTTTAGGGTTAGATGTAGGGTTAGGTTTAGTATTAGGGGTAGGTTTATGTTTATGGTGTTAGAGTTAGGGTTAGGGTTAGGGTAAGTGATAGGGTTATTGTTAAGTTTACGGTTAGAGTTAGTGTTAGGGTTAGGGTAAGAGTTAGTGTAATGTTTAGTTTTAGGGTTAGGTTTAAGGTTAGTGTTAGGGTTAGGGTGTGTATTAGGGTTAGGTTTAGTGTTAGTTTTAGAATTAGTATTAGGGTTAAGGTTAGTGTAAGGGTTAGTGTAAGGTTTAGGTTTAGTGTTAAGATTAGGGT
>NW_026012123.1:0-2773 GCF_001458135.2 Marmota marmota marmota | reverse complement strand
AGCTGTTATAAGAACACAAGGAAGTACTAGATAAAATTCAGTGTCTTTCCATGAATTTGAAATGTCTAAACAATGAAAAATCACCACCAATTCATAAAGAAAAAACACTTTTGATGTTGCTCACACTATTATTTATTTGGGGAAAAAAGATAATCAAATTAGAAAGAGAGAAATATAGCAGTATGTACTTGGATGAAATAAAATGAAGACATGCTCTGGTCTATCCAGAAAGGGACCAATCACAGAGAACTCAAATTCCTTCCATCTTAGCCAAAGAAACTACCTTTAAAGACACTGGCAATCTGTGTCAATAAATCTGTAAGACAAAAACAAATAAATAATAATGACTAGTGGTTTCCACAAAAGGAAGAAGAATGTGGTTTTATTCTTTGCAATCTAAATGAAGACTGACAAGTGCACTAAATTCAGTGGAGCATATTTTCATCCCTGGAAGATAAACCACCTTTTCCCATCCAGAAGATTTGGATATGCAGTCTGGGGTGGAGCCAAGGCAGGTTGCAGGTTTACAGTGATCATGAAGGAGGCCAATATAAATTAAAGTATCCTATAATATGTCAACTCAGTCTTCTCTGAATAAGGGAAATACAGCCATTTTTTTCACTCACAGTCTGTCCACTACAGATCATCTAGCGAGATGCCAAGCATTGACCCAGACATGAAAGAATAAAGCAATACTTGAAACAGATTCCTCACACTCAATTGGGTACAATTCCAATACTTTTCTTACTGACTGTGTACTCAAAGAAAGTTTCTTGCTATAATTTTTACATTTCATTATCTTTAAAATCTTCTTTTCATAGAGTGACTGTGAGTTTTAAATTACATTTCACGTGTGAATTTTATGCCAAGGTGCCTGGTATATATTTTAAATTTATAGATTTTATAATCAATGTTGCCTGAAAATTGAAAGGTAGGGGAAAATTAGCCTAAAATAGGAAGAAACAGACTGTGATAAAATATTTTTAATAACACTCAAAACAATCTGTCTCAGGAAAAACTTTTTTTTTTTTTTAATTTACCAGTACCGCTTAAGGAAAGTCCATCTTAAGGCCATTTGCTATTTTTTATTTTTGTAATATTCTCCAAAAGAAATAGAATCTTCAGGAAAAAAATATGCATTAACAGTTCCCATGCTACATGGCAACCACTTTTTTCTTTCCAATGGTTTCTACTAAAAATCAGTGTTTTCTAATAAAGGCCAACATTTCAACAGTGATACGGTTAAAACTGATAATGTACAAATTGCAACATCCTGGCTTCTCTGATATTTGGGAAACCACAAGGAATTAGCAATGTAAAGAAAACACAAATATATTCATTGGTTCTCTCCCTCTGCCACCCAGAGTACAGTCTACTATGGCTACAGGGAGCCCAGGGCATCCAGAAGCTCCATACTGGACACACATGGATAAAATGTTCTTACTTGGTTTCTTAGTGGTGGCAGCTGCGGCTACGGTGGCAGCATCAGTGGCCTCAGCATCAGTGAGGGCAACAGCAGCAGCAGTGGAGCTCTCTTCTGCAGGACCTGCATCAAGAAGAAAGTTCCAGCTGAGACATTGCCTCTTTGTCAGCGAATGAATTCTTTCCCACCCAGGACTGTAAATGTATTCCTTATTCTGAATTAATCTTTGCAAATCTGTCATCAATTGTGTCATGACTTTAATCTACCTACACACTTTCTTCTTGCCTCGTCCTTGCTACAACACCAAGAGTTTGGGTTTTCCCTGGGAGGACAATGACAGTAGAGACGTGCAAGAACTCTGTCCCAGACATGAGCCTAAAAGGTCAAATCCACATGTGGACATTACTGCCCCCAAGCAATAAAGGAAGCTCCAGGGGCCTGAAATTCTGATGCCCTCCCATGGAATTACCTGGAAATGAACACTTTGCATCGCAGCATGAACAGGGGCAAGTAGAAGGACAAAATTTAGAGGAGAGGAAAAAGAATAAGATTCTCTCAGATTAAAGTCATGCCGACTCTTGTTAGTGCAGTGAAATTTCTCCCATTGCTTCCTAGCCGGAAAATAAGTCATATTTATTTCATATTTTGTGATCATGTGGACTCCCTCAATCAGAGAAGAAGTTACAAGACTTATTTTAGACATAATGAAGAAATATGGTAATAATAATAAAGAGTACTTGATGTTAAAGGGCAACTTCTCAAGAGTTATGAGAAATTTTCTCTCTCTGAACCAGAATGACTGACAAAGAACAAACACCAGACTCCACATCTGTGGATTAAATCTACCTCAGCAGCTGAATAGCACTATCTCCTCCCTACATTCTAACATAGCTGTCTCAGTTCTCATTCAGGAAGGACAATATTCTTACAGTTAGTCCCACTAGACAGTTGAACATGTGACTCCATGTGTGGGATCTAACTCAGTCAACACTCTTATGACCAAAGCACACAATCCACAAATTGTGGAGGAATAGAAAACGGTCATAGGAGGAAAGAGATGAGGGCAGGTACAGGCTCACCAGTAGCAGGTTCAGTTGCAGCAACAGCTGTAGTCTCTGAAAGAGAAGAAAAAACGTACCATGAACAACAGCTTTGAGAGGAAAGAGAGAACATAAACGATATTGTAGATGTTCATCGTTGGCAACCCTTAATCCTGAGTGGGCACATTGAGGTCAAGCAGATGCATATATAATATAAAACACTTTAAAACCCTAATATGTGGTCATTCCTCCTTTCCTGAAATAATCTCTGATTACTTTCTCAAACATATTACTGACACACTGATGCTAA